>NW_028280969.1:767500-927500 GCF_059751285.1 Brachycentrus maculatus
CTTAAAACTAAAAATCGCTTGCATATTCGAAAAAAATATATACCCGAATGTGTATTTTTTATATTAAACAAGGGTAACGGATGCGGCCGGGTCAGGAGTCGTAATAATCGTCGGGTATGTATGAGGAGATGCATGAATGTAGATAAGGCGAAGAATGTTTGCAAAGACAGAGTGGTGTGGCGTTCGATTCTCTCTGTCTACCCCTGCGGGGAAGCGGCGTGATGGTTAGTTAGTTAGGTTACGGATGATGACCTTTTTGGGCTGATCCTTTTTCACAAGTGTTGAATCTGAATCTGCATTCTGGCGAAATTCTTAAATAAATCTGTATGAACTTCTTTGACCCCTATCCGCACACAAATGGTGCATAGGGCACCGTACCGGATCGACACGGTATTAACGTAATCGTTATTAATATGAAGGCCAGGTAATTAGTCTTGCTGTTAAGATGATTCGATAAAGGGTATGAAATACATTGATAAGATATATAATTAATGCAGGATAATGAGGGTGATGTAATTGAAGAAGCTCAGAGTGAAGTATATTACTGATAAACGGAACTTATGAGCTAGGGGGGTAAAAAATTCATTTGTAAACAAGTATGTAAAAATGACCGTTTTTTGCTGTTTCAATTTTTTTATTGTTAAAATTGGTAGGTATCGAAAGCATTTCCGATCGCATACCACTTATGTTGCTACAACAGGTACATAATATTATGTGCAATACCTGCATGCATACGTATGAGTACATACATAAATATATTATATATATATATACTATGAATTATATTGCAGGAGTGTCATAAGTACAATGACCTTATTTTTAAGTCGCAAAAAGCGAAATAGTAAATGCCCTGTTTTTCAATCTACACCAACACAAAGATACTCGCAGATACCTTCAAATAACGAATACGATCCTTTCCAGTACAAAACATTGTAGGTACGTAAGTTACAACGTACCTTAATATTTTAATAAAATCAATTGTTTGCATAATGCTCAGGGAATATAGCATTAGACATTAGAAATCAGGATTCAAATCAGAGAGAAGAAAATAAGTTGTAAATATTTTATTATCGATACTAAAACCATTAGCTGTGTGGTTAAATTTTTACAAAAAAAATTTAACCATTCCGAGGGGTTTCGAAACGTACCATTTTTTTCATCAGGACAGTTACTACATCAGCATGCAAGTAACACTTTACATCGCTACTGTAAGATTATTTAGATACTTACACCTAAACAAAATATTAATCGCATGGCATTAAGATCAACATCGGTCCGACTCATAGCGCGTGCGATGAGTATTTTGTGCAGGTGTTGGTGGGTGTGTAAATAGTGCTATTGTAGTAGCGTATAGTGTTACGCGCAGGCTGTGTAGGCGTTGTCCTGACGAAGAGACGGGAACGTCTCAAAACCAATAGACAATGAAGGTAAATACTAACATAATCGACATTTTGTGTAAATATATATTTTTTTAATTTGGGGTTATGAAATACATATATTATATAAAAATAGGCTTTTAACGATATTTATACCTTAGTTTGTTAAATTATATTCGTACTTAAGTAAATTTTTGTAGCTCTTTCTCCTTTTTAAAAGTCCAGGAAGACTAGAAAAGAAATGTCATAATCAAGTACATCAAATCTTTAGTACTGGAAATGCCGAAAATCAGAAAAATCTGAATGAATAAATGAAAAGTGAATATACGTAGAGATGAAACGTGTCCTCAGAGACAAGAGTGGTGTGGCGATCTATCCTCTCTGCTTACGGAAGCTCCGTGGCAGTTAGTCAGTTAGTTATTACTTTATTTCTTATGAATTTGCAAAAATTAAGTACAACATTTTGAGTGTGTCCAAATACTTGTTCACAAAATCTGGATTATCTCCAATTACAGGAGTTATTTTCATATTATTTTTTGACATCTCATCAAAGATGAAGAAGAATATGGAAGTCTGGGCATTTACGGGGCTTACGACCGTCATAGGCTGGTTTGAGTGATCACTTTACACACGTGTAACATTCACCAATTCTACCCATTATTGACAACCACACTACTCAAATAAAAGTAAGTGAAGTTTTAGTGATTCATGAACAAGGTTTCTAAATTGGTTCATATATATAGAACTTCCAAGAATTTGAGTAGTGTGGTTGTCAATAATGGGTAGAATTGGTGAATGTTACACGTGTGTAAAGTGATCACTCAAACCAGCCTATGACGGTCGTAAGCCCCGTAAATGCCCAGACTTCCATATTCTTCTTCATATTTGATGAGATGTCAAAAAATAATATAAAAATTAAGTAGTTTTATTTCGAAAATAATTTGCCGCATGGCGATGTTTAACAAAAAAAAGAGATCTGATTATACATTTATCGTAGTGAGAAAAGTATTTACTTTTAAGTATTACTATCCGAATCATATAAATGAACTATATTAAAGTAAATTTGTCCATAAAATAATCGTTCAATCAAATAAAAATATGTATAAGTTTTTAAAACCGTGTCTAAAACCGAAAAATGATTTTTGTTTACAAAGCCAGCATAAGGTACATCTGAAACAACAAATTTGCACCGCCTTCTATATTTTTCGCAGATCCACAATCCCGTTATAATTCTTACCAACACATGCAAAGCTATCCGATGCGACACGTGTTTACAAACAGCAGCTGGATAAGAACGCGGAACATCGGCAATCTTCGGAAACGTTCGGCGCGGGTCGGTAAATTTGGTTCATTTCTTCGCTAGGCGCTTTGAAAATTTGTTTCTAGAACATGGAACTATTTATCTGTCATACGTATTATTAGGTTTACGAGTTTATAAATATTTTAAATTTTAATTGATGATTGTACTACCTATATTATACAACGTGGGATACTATGGTTTGATTGTGCCACGTGCGCCCCCTTCATTCGCAAAAATACAACATTACTCAGTAGGAAAATTCGCAGTCAAGCCGTGTTTTTACATTTTCGGTCAATAGATGGTGACCCATTTGCGAGGTTAGGGTTTAATGTCAAGGCCGATTATTACACAAGGTTCTTTGTAAAAATCAAAATATATTTAAGTAATTAATCAAAATAACATCACAGGTTAAAGAAAATAAGTTTTCGAAATGCCTTTTATCGTTTATTTCACTATATTTCATTTCATTCATAAATTGTTGCAAAAAATATTTTTTGCAAATTGAGTACAAAAGTTATACAAAACATTTATAAACGTGTAATATATTTTTTGTGGGAGTTTATGTTAACCATTTTAAATTTTAAAAGATGTTTTTGTGTATGGTAGTTAAATAACGTAGAAAAATAACATTGCAAAAATAAATTTAAAATTCGCGCGTTCGCGAATGCCACGAGTGTCGCTTGTATTACTGGCTGGTTCGCACGTTGTGGAGCTCTCGAAGGCCATGCAATGTTGCGGAAATTGAGCGTGTGTGGTCGAAGTGGCAGTGCAAAGTAAGGGTCGGCTGGCATTTGTGATGGCAAATTTTTTGCAAACGGTGAGTGTACGTGTTATAACTTGTAAAGTTTGTGTCTGCGTCTGACCATAAGTTTTTAACGTTCATTAGGCGTATATTTTCTCTCGGTCACGTTGTGTTTTCCTTGTGTTTAGGTTTATATATTATTTAAAATTTCGCGAGTTTGCGGATGATCATAATGGCGCTCCAAATACTTGACACAACTGCGCGTTTTAAAATTTAACGCCCACTCGCAGTCGGGAACTGTCATGTGTCGGATTTATTGACATCTCGGATTATCAAACTAATGGTGCTTTATCGATTTAGCCCTCTTATTAGAAATCCATCTCAATTAGGGCACCGACACGGCGAGATAACGGTGCCAGCATGTTGCAATTTTTTTGGCAATGCTACGACTTTTTCCAAACTTGTTTGTAAAATGGTTTAGGCCCTGAGGCTATATCTATACCCACATACTAAGGCAGTTTATTCTGTATAGTGCAAAAATTACATAATGGACGAATTTGATGGGATTTGGTCGTGCAACAAGTAGCCATGTAGTGTGATCTAACTGTCAATAGAGTACAGTAACCAGAAACTGAATCCGAGAAGTACCACTCCGTCTTTTATTCCTACTGGCTACTAGTGATATCGTGTAACGCTTCTCTTCATATTGTTCTTCCTCCGGTCTCGTGTTTCACCTGCCTGGAATTGTTAAATAAATTATTTAATAAATACAGTGAGTAGCAATAAAATAACATTGTAATTTTTCAAAATATAATAATAAAATAATTTAAAATGCGCTAATATTATCCGTAATTTATTTTTTTTTAAATTTTATTCTGATTTATTAGTTGTGATTTTAGCATTTGTGATTTAACTTGAAAATGCCAACAGTTCTAATAATCCAGCCAGTGCTCAACAAAATTGTTTATAAATGTGAATAAAATTATTATAGGTACCTAAAATACCTACCTCTTCAAAAAGAAAATGTTTCGTTAAATAGTGCAGTACCTATCTAATTTAAAGTTCTTCTCTTTCCGGGGAGAGGTATTCTTATTTTGAAATAGTGTTTCCTTTTGATGCTCATTTGTTTCTGAGATTCTTGTTGCATGCTGCATGATTGTTTGATACTTTTGAAAGACAAATTTTTAGTTTACAAAAATTTTGTAAGTGAAGTATATGATAATAATTATTCTTAATAATAAAAATAAAAACTTTGATTAAAAATATCAGTTTAAAACTGCGTTCCCCATACAATATAAATAATTTCACTTAAAATGAATCAGTTAAATTAAGAATTACATATACTACTACTTTAAGTTG
Organism: Brachycentrus maculatus; assembly: GCF_059751285.1. Classification (NCBI taxonomy): domain Eukaryota; kingdom Metazoa; phylum Arthropoda; class Insecta; order Trichoptera; family Brachycentridae; genus Brachycentrus; species Brachycentrus maculatus. Next base: position 772,278 of record NW_028280969.1, read on the forward strand.
TGCTTATTGAAAATTCTATAGTTTATTTACATTATACGGATTATTAATCATTATTTATATTATAAAGTGTATAATTTTCATTCAACAGTTAACAAAAAGTTTTTATTTTTTCAAGCATTGGATGAAATACCGAAAAATTACAGTGTGGTATGCTTCGTACCAATAAATATGTTGCTATCGGTATCATTTTAAAAATTTTGATTTCTAAATGGTTTCTTCAGTATCTGTTGAGGTTTCAATTATCTCATTTTTATCTGTAAATATTTTGTAATATTAAAATTTACAATTCCTTATCTGGTATATGTATGAGTAGTGCGTAATAATAATAAATCTTTTTCTGTCGTTAAAAGTTCTAATTGAGTATAATGAATTACAAATTCATTTTACCAAGTACATGTACTAATATATCGTATGAAATTTTTAAATTTCGATCAACATTTTAACTCAAGAACCTTCTTTTGTTTTGTTCTGTATGTAAAAGAATGAAAGTCTTTGCTCTTGATATTTAAAAAAATTAAATATCAGTGTTTTCACTTGCACAAGCTTGGACAAGTACGGGTATGTAAACCCAAGTTCCTATTTTACTTTTCCTACTTACTATTCGTCTTTTTATTTTTTCAAATAGCAATAATGCCCGTCACCCTGAACTCATTTGTATCCCATCTAATATATATTCCGCTCCTAAATCCAAGAATCTGGATATCGTATTTATCAGATACGGTGGTGCCTTATGCACAGTTGAGGTCAAATATGTATATTTTTCATTATCAACTTTGATACCATAAACATTTTCTGGTTATATATATATATATATAGGTATTTGTTTCTCAATAAGCCAGATATTGACATTTTAGGGTTAATAGAAATTACAAACTTACAATTCGTTACAATGCATACACCTTTTACAATATAAACTTATCACAATTTTTTATTCTACTGGATTAATTTAATTCATGTTGTGACAGCTGTTTTGTCTTGCGAGGGCATTGCCAAAAGACATCATAAATTGTGTTTTAATTCAGTGTTCCGCAAACTTTTTCTATACAAGGTAGTACACCTACCAAATTAAGAAATTTCAGAGGTGCATATTTACCATATTATGGTAACATATTTAACATATTATGTTTAATGCAAAATGTGAACCTACGTAACTGAGCACAGGCAATCAAAATTTGGAGCAATTGTGTTATTTTCACAAAACTAGCCTTTTTTCCGCGGCACACCAACTATCACTACGGTATACCAGTGTGCCGCGGCACACATTTTGCGGGACAATGTTTTTATTTATACTTATTAATATATTGTGGAATTCTATGATGTAAATGTCGATACAGTAAGTAAACTAGACCCTTTGAAAAGGAACCTGAGAAATAAACATCCCAAGATAGGTATATTTTTCAATATTTAAGATTTGGATTCGTTTCTATAAAATTTAAGTAAGTCTATTGTAAATTTCATTAATTGATTCGACAGTCACTTTGTGGTAAAATGTATTGAGTTTTACTTTGTAAATACCGCTATTTCTTAAAATCTATTGTGACACATGTTTCGATGCATTCCAGTGTTTGAAATTGATGCGGAATGTATCAAAACACATGTCATAAAAGATTTTAAGAAATAATGGTTTTATTAAGTAAAACTTGAATTAAATTATGTTGTTGTTGAAGGAATAACCTGCAAAGCCTCTACTTGTCTGAAGGTAGAATGGTTAGGATAGGAAAGGTTAATGTGAAAAATACATCACAAACACCCAAAACAATTTAAAACAAATAAAAGTAATTGTTTAATTTTAACCGGAATTCACTCTTGACTGGAACATGAAGCGCAATACCCCTACCTTTATGTAAATAATAATACATCAATGTATTAATCAGTGCGGTGTTCTATGCATCATTGAATGCAAATAATGAAGTAAGAAAAATCTTTAGATAAAAAGCTACTAAATTATACTCAAGAGTTCTGTACTTTGGTATTAATAATACAAAAAAATAAAACAATATAAAAGTAGATGGTAGGTATATAATAAATTTAATTGACTTTCTTCAGACAATATGTTTTAATTTTTGCTGATTATTTTTTATCTAAAACATATACTTTTATTCTCATTAATACCTCTATTGCTATTATTATTATTTTATTACATTGATATATGATGTTTTTAACGTTCACGGAGCAAGAAGGTCATTAAAACATTATGTAAATATATAAAAATATCTTAATATAAAGATTTGGTATGATTCAGCCTGTATTCATCACTCAAAATGACAATTATATATATTGTAATTTTTTCATATTTGCCAAAAATGTAGTTACAATTAATTGAATAGTTATTAGTAGTAATTATTTTGAATATTAGAAACTCTTTATTTTTTCAAGATTAAATTTATTGCTTCAACGGCTTGATTAATTAATAAAAATATTTTTTCTGTCTGTTTATAGCTATGGTTTTGCATTCTTTGCAATTTTATTATCTATTTATATATTCTTTTTTTCTACTTTCAAGTCTATAAACATAACTTGTTTTAGTAGAAGAGGAAAGGATTGTACCTTGAACCGTCACATTTTCCTTCTAGATTTTTTATGGATAAATTATGCATTCACAGGGCCTTTTAAAATACTGAATCCTAATATTTTAAAATCGCCAGAAAAGCATTCATACAAAGAATAATTTTGTTTGTTTTGATTCATACAAAAAACCTTTTCAAGAATCAAGAAAATCAATATCAGTAAAAATATATAGAAAATGAAATTATTTTATTTATTGTTTCGGCATTAACTTTGTGGTAAGACATGTTACAATGATTAAAGAAAACACTTCGTTTTTTACCACTTGAGTTTTATTATAGACTACATGTTTCAGAAGTTAAACTTCCATCATTCAGGTCTGTAAAATAACTGTTATTATACAGACCTGAATGATGGAAGTCTAACTTCTGAAACATGTAGTCTATAATAAAACTCAAGTGGTAAAAAACGAAGTGTTTTCTTTAATCATTGAAAAAGAAATTATTTAGTTTTATTCCAAAACAAGGTAATACACTTCAAAATGGTATTGTGATTTATAAAAAAAGGCATTCAAATAACAAAATATAAATTGTCGTATTAATGGATAGTTTAAAATATTGCATAAGTACTTTTGCAATTTTTTACATTTACTTTTGTATTTTATCCTGTATCAGCTCTTTTCAATTCTCTTTATCAGTTCTTTGAGGCAGTATTCGTAACACTTGGGCATCAACTTCCATCAGTTGATAAAAATTAACTGTTTTTGTAAACGTATATTGTCTTAAAAGATGCTGTTAATTTTTTTATAACTTATTTATATAAAATTTTTATTTACACCTTTTACATTTCTGTTGTAGCTAGAAATTTCGTATTTAGAAAGCATATCAAATCATATTGGTGGAGATTTATTTATTTCATCGTAATTGAGACCCTGTGTCATTTTCAATACTATCTTTATTGCATCAGTTTACCTCTGCTTATAGGTTTAAAGTTCTTATTATAACAACTTTATACCTCAAAATATATTATAGGTTATGATGTTTTTTCCTTTTTATTGAATAATTATGTCATTTAACTTTTTTTTTATTCTAAAGCCATCTTGGGTAAATTCCGAATACCGAATTGTACTTTGCGCTTTAATATATTCCTAAATACACTATACAGGTCTATAAAAAATACCTTTTGTTCTAACCAGGGCTGTGTTTGCAAAATTCTGTAAGTGTAAAAAAAAATCAGTCCAAAAATAACATCAATGTGAAAAAACGTACTGAAAAGGATTTTGTCGAAATTAAATGCATTATTAGTTTTATTCATGAATTTTTAATTCTTGTGTAAATAAATAGGGCATTGTAGGAATGAGATTTGATTAAAATAAAATAGACTAATAAGAATGCCATAATGGCGCAGCTTAAACTCTTTATGTTAATATGTTGAAGTCTGTAGAAATGGTCTTTAATATATTTGAGTAGTTGTGACGAAATTCGTCACAATTTGTATGTAATAACTATAATTTTTCGTTTTTTTCTGACTTCAAAACCCTGATTCGAAGAAGAAAAAAGATTTTTCCACTAGGACAAAAGTGTACATCCTTCCTCTTGGCATAAATGATGCTAAAACTCTTTCACTCGAAGTTTTGCTATTCAAGACATAATAATTACAAAGTGTCTCTTCCCAAACAATGAGCGAGCAACCTTTACAAACATCCAAAGGAATTCAAATTGTGATAATGGAAAACAGATTTCTAAGAACCCGCATAATGAACATAATATTGTCCTATGTTTCATCAACAAATTAGGTGTTCGTGTTTGAAAAAAACATCCAATAGGTAGTTTTCTTAATGTGCTAATATGCCGGAGAAATAGTTTTTCGTTTCATTTCCTTTATCTTCTCGCTCTTTTGCTATACAAAGCATTTTTAAATATCCTGTATCCCTTTTATTTTTACATATTACAATATCTTTATACTTATGTTTTATTTCTATATAGTACAGTAAGGAATCCATTTTATTTTATATATCATTTAATTAAATAAAGAGTCTCTTTAAAATATTACTCCATAATAGATTGAAAATTTATTTACAATTATACATGAATCACTCTTTCACATGGCCCCTAAGTCTTTTCCTTTCAAAATATTACTACCGATTTTTATTATATAAATATTTGTAGCTGTGCTCATATTTTACCTGATGTCGATTTTGTAGAATAATTGATGACAAGTAACACATTGCAATTTGCTGGATGACCTATCCAACATTCAAATGTATTTTTGAATATAATGATCGGACGCAACTCTGAAAACAACATTAATATATTTTTAGTTAATTATCCATTTATGCATGTTTTAAAATTAGATTATTCCATAATGCAAACCATCTAATACCTAAAAAATGTATGATTTTTTTATGTAATGATATTTTACATGGTCAAGCAATTCTAAACAATTTTTAAAGTAGGTACCGGAACTTATTGATTCTTTCATTTAGAATATTTTTTTATTATTTATTTAACTGATGCGATCATTGCAAATAATGTTTTTTTTATTAGTGTACTTTGATTGTTTTTATAATGTCTCAATGACTTCCTTGTTCCTGAGGATTGACATAGGAGTGGTTTATATGTATTGGTTTAACCTTGCGTTTAAAACCATTTAATTGCCATTTTGTTGTTTTAAATCTCCCCTTAAACAGTGTTTATAAATATGAAATACTCATTCAAATATTGGGTAACAAAGTGATGATTTTATCTCGATATTCAATTGTTGATATGTCATCCAAAGTAATTATCATACTTGAAGTGAAATTATAGTAGATATTGAAATGTAATAAATGTAAATGTGTACCTGTTAAGTACTTAATTCAGAATACCTAGTTGCAAATAACTTTTATGGTTTCAGTTACCTTTGTGTAGAGTTATAATATGGTACTGCTTTTATTCATGAGGGCAGCACTGAAAATATATAAATATATACAACGATAAACATTTTATCAACTGAATGCACCATGTTAAATTGAATATCATATGCTTTTCACTCTTGCTTGATTCCATTCAATGTTAAATTCAGTCGAATTCCAATAATTGGGCATATAATTCAAGGAAATGAATTTTTAATGTTGGAGAATACTAGATAAGTGTAAAAATACGGGTATCTACCTCATAAACAAAGTAAGGAGTTATCTCCTACCTTATCGCTGCTGTTATCTTTCTGATTGGGTCTAATTAAGAATTTAGAGAAAGCCCGGAAAGGGCATATTAATGATAAATAACAACCAAAAATATTCAATTTATATTCACTGTATATAAATTATTTTATTTATCATTGGAGAAATGAAGGAATTATTTCTAAAACAAGCCAACATATATATAAATTCACACTGGACATATAAACGCCCTTGATTATGGTAGCTACTTGATGTCTTTGTAAAAAATATCTATGAATTACTTTTGCATTTGTAGGATGTTTGTATATGTGTTATGTATGCATATTCACTTTTTATTTGATGTCAGTAGTTGCTGACCTACTAAAATATTGTTGTAAATGGACACATACGTAAATGCTAATTCCCTAATAGTATGCAATTTTTTTGGCAAACTAGCCACAGTACCTAGCCACAGTTTGTGTAATCATAAATTTAGTATAATTTTGCTTCTTTGCATATTAGTAACTGTACATTTTTATTATCTATCAATGTTATACTAAAGTAGTTAGTATTTATGAGTATTATAGAAATAAATTTTTCAATAATGCTACTGTGCTTTAAAAAAGACCCTTATTATTTCATAATTATATTATGTGTGAACTTATTCCGAAGAAAAATATTCTAATATATTTTCTCATGACTGATTACATTTTAATTACAAAAAACCTGCAGTACATGCTATTTACAGAATGGACCAGTATAATACATAAATGGGACTATCAAAAAAATTGTGATTGTTATGCATTGAATTATTAAAATGATATGTTTTTTAAATATATACCATGTTTTCACACACAAACATGTTTATTTAATAATGCTTAAATAAAAATATTTATAATATTTTTATAATTTGAACCACAAAAAAAAACATAAAAAAAGATTTCATTATTACATACGAGCTTTTAATTAATGATTCCCATTTTAAGAAAAAATACTGAACATCACAATTTTCAACAAAGATTTATTAGTTAGTGTTTTTAAATTCACTGAAGTGTTGATAAAGAAAAGTTTTAAAAAATTCCTAGGTGACCTCATACTTGTAATTCATTATGCTAACCAAATAGCCATGTATTAGTGTAAAAATTAGGAATTGGCCTATGCACGGTCGTAACATACATATTTAACTGCGCACTTTAATTATGAGAGATGGCAGTTTACATTAGTATTATGAATTGTTATTTTTTTTACAGGCAAATAAAACTTATAGTTATGGAGGTTCCCACTGAGATGACGAGCCTGCATTATTACTTGGTTTAATTGTCTCTATTAGAACTTTGAATATTATTATTTGCAACTGTAAATTGTGTACTTAAAACTTATTTTCCTTTAATGCTGAAAATTGCAAATGAAACTTAATTGTTAATGATATGAAGGCAAGGTGATTTGTCCTGCGGTCTAGATTCTTGGAGTATAGGAATGAAATATATTTCAATGGATACAGATGACTTAATTGAAGGAAATAGAGGAGGAATAGTATGTGGAAAAAGGAGGATAGCAGCAATAGGTAGGGCACTCGGGGTTACATACCTGTACTCGGTCAAGCTTAAGTCCATTCAGGAACATTTTCCATAGAATATTCAATGAAATTTTATTCAGATAATTCCACAAACATAATTTATGAACATTTAGCATGTTATTTAATTTAAAAAAAAGAAACAAACGAATAAAATGTTCATAGTAAAAAATATTAAAGGGTATTGCAATGTTGTATTTTAAAAGATTTTTTTCATATACTGTATGAATAATCTATTTATAAAACTAGGTAAAAAGTACTGTACAAAAAAATTAATCACCTTGAATCAAATTACATTCGATACTATTATTAAAAACCTATTATTTTTGTTTTTCAAGTTCTTCATTCTATTAATATTAATTTAAAGGAAAATGATTGGTTTTAAATGGTACTTGTGTTATTTAAAATCTGATTCACAGTAACCATTTTTTTTTAGCTTTTCTTTTTTGGTCTAGTTTTATAAATATGTAGATCACTCATTAGAGTTGTAAGTTTAGAGTAAAAGAAATATGTATTAAAATACTTAGTTTTGTTGCCCTTAAATAAAAAAATAAATTAAGTTATTTTCTTTCCCTTAACTAGTCATTTTGTTGAAAACAATATTTTTTATGGATTTTTTTTAGCAAAATATTTGAAAATTGTTCAGTCATTTCGTTTATTTTAACTCTACTATTGAGGTGCGAAACTATTACGGTTTTTTAAGTTTGTTTCTAAATACAAATGCACGAAACATTCTAAGACCATTTTGTATCACCTTATGTTTCAGGATTTATTTTTCTACTGTGTTATGTTATTTCATTTATGCTATAATATATTATATTTAGAACATAACCTACAAAAGACTAATACTGTTCGGAATTTTACTATTTCATGTAATTGTAATAGTTTAGTTTTTTAATTATTTTAATTATTTATTTTTGTAGAATTGAATAAACTGAAAATGAAGATTAATTTAATTAACTTTTCTGCTTATGAAAAATATGTACATTAACCAAATTTATTTGTTTGTTATTTTAGCGATATATTCACACATGTAAGTTGCGAAACCAAAACCACTGATAGTAATTTAAATTGCATTTTTTTTAATACATTTAACCCTCGATTCAAAACCATGTTTGATAGTACACTATTCATGCTTAATTATTAAATAAAATAATAAGTCAATCCAAAAAAATATTGATTCTGTATAATTTTAATGTGGTTGAGTATGGGGTCCCATATCAAATATTTATGTATACGCATATTGTCAGGGTTGATAGACAAAACATGAATCCAGGGTTAAAATGCAAGTGGGATATGGTAAAATAATATTGTGTGGAGTGCAGTAGCAAGTGAATGAGTAAGTACTGACTTTGTTTTGTATTTGCAGTTCATCCAGTGACATTATCTCCCACGATGGACCAACAGCAGTTCTGCCTACGCTGGAATAACCACCCTCACAATCTGACGGACGTATTGGCTAGCCTTCTGCAACGGGAAGCGTTGTGTGATGTCACCCTCGCGTGCGATGGAGAGACTGTTAAGGTAAACATCATTTCATTTAATATTGATAATTTTCTTTCTTTTTCTTATAACACCTCCTATCAAACATTGGCTATCATCATGGTGATTCTCTTGTTCTACTTCTTGACAGCCCCATGAAACTCTGTATAGCAGTCTCGCTTGTTTCATAGCCATAAGATGCATTGTCTTCCCACATTCCTTTTTCTTTGTATTTTCCCTATGAGTTTGTATAAAGTAAATCATTGAAATAATATAGTCTATATCTCATAAAATAATAACTGCCTGCTCCAGGACTCAAAGGTGAAAACTTTGGGTTTATTATCACTGTATCAATTAACTATAAATCACAGATACTTTATATTTTATTGTTTTTGAACTCTCCAAAGTGTCCAATGTCTACACCAATTCCCTAGTTTAAAAGTAAAGAGTCCAATTCATCAGAATTTTAGTATTAGTTTTTTTTTTACCTTGCATTTGATTATGAAATCTTTTCATAGAAAGGCTATAAAAAAAGTTGTGTGTGACCACAAGATAATTTTTATATTTAAAAAAAATAAATGCACATGATTTTTGTCAGCCTTTAATTTTCTGGAACACATATTTATAAAAAGTGAATTTACGTGAATCATAAAATCATGCCCAGTGACCACGAATGTAAATTTTTGTTCATTTATTCTGAACTATTGATGATTATGTGCATTTATATGGCCACTTTACCTACATTAGCTGGAATACACATTTGAGTACCCAAATATCAGATAATAAAATCTAAATTTACATTCTGTTCTGGACCTTCGAATTATATTGCAATCATTAATACTGTTTTTGTTCACGTAACGAGTACTTGCAAATTTAGTAATTATCTTCTTCCCTATGATGCAGTGAATTAACATCCCGTAACTACTAAAATGTGATGTAATTTACCTTTTTTTCGTATCCCGTGTACTACATGCAAACAGGGTGCATTGACTCGTGTTTACTGTTCATAATGCACACAATATTAACTGTAATATTTTTACTTATGGTCATCTTACTTATCTTTACAAATATTTCCAATTATTCGTAATCTCCTTTTTATTTAAAACTACTAAAATTATCATTGATTCTACTGTGGGAACCATTTTTTAAAACTTACAAATTTTGTATCTTTTTAACCATTTATATGCAATAAAAACAGAACTTACAGGAAACTTTCCATAGTATCTTTATGTTATTATATTGCTTTGAGACTGAACACATAATTTTTCATCTTTTTATGTTTAGTTACATAGTTTTAGTGATTTAATTCAGCAGGCAACAAAAATGCACCAACATGTCAAAAGAAAGTGGAGATAGCCTAAATGTTTTGGTGGTCTAACCTCAATTATGGCCATGTCATTAACCTTTCCTGCTCACTACTACAGTGTGGGATGCCACAGATTACTTAGAAAGATGTGCAACTGGTGTTTAGTATTTTTAAATCTAGTCTGACTCATGTTCATATATTATACTCACACACTTGAAATATATTATTTTTAGAATAAAAGACGCAATTTAAAAGTATTTTTAGATATTTTTTTGTTATTGTTGTTATTCATTGTGATGATATTTATTTTGTATAATAGATGCGTAAAAACAAAGCATAGAGTTTCAAAAATATTTTTTTATTTTTTTTATTTTTTTAAATTACACTATTATCTTATAAGGGGGTCAAAATTATTTTTTGGTTAAAAAAAATCTCGAATGAAATTTTTAAAAAATGAACTTATTTTATGATCTATTTTTACATGAATTTTTATTTATTTATTTAAAATAATTGGTAATTAATAAAATGATATTGCAAAAGAAAAACCCACTAAACTATGACATCGGCTTGTCCCTCTTTTTGATGAGATTTATAAAAATGCACAAGTATGAGCAAAAGAAAGTGAGAGAGTTTTGTCTAAAATAACATCTCATCTAATACATGTTTGACTTTTCATATAGTGCTACATTTAAAATGATGTATAAATAATTGAAATAATGATATGAAAATATAAATGATTTGATCTTAATACCCTGAGGCATTGCGATTTGTAATCAAATAGGAGTATTGGCCATACAGTGCTGTTATATGGCTTAGAGCACAAGTTCTGTTACTTGAGAACCTAAATACTGTTATCTTCTGACTATTGGACGGATTTTACTGCCAAACTTTGTTCAAAATTAAATTACTGGTTTCAAACCAATAAACCAAAACAGTTAGAAATTTGGCTTATCTGAATAAATTGTGTGCATGGATTATATACATAAACTCTTTAATTGATAGGTTCCCCAATATGTGAACTACATTGATCAAGTTGATTTGCGATTTCCGTGCGTTGTGCAGAACCTCTTAGCACTCGAAATGGTTTCACCCTACATCTAGTCTAATACAGTTAATATTCTACATGTAATATATCCAATTACATACTCAATTATCTTCCATATTTACTGCACATATCTGGCAACAGTACTCTTAATATCCAATCCATATTTTATTATGTTGATTGATTTACTTTTTTATTGTAATTATTTATTATTATACCTATTTTTCTATGAAAGCAATAATAGGTATTTCTTGAATGTTTTCCGCAGATACTTTATGGCACATTTTATAATATCTTTATAAAATTAATTGACTTTGTTTTCACCACTTTTTTTTATTAAAACAATTTAATCTACCGGTTTCGACAATACCTTGTCATCATCAGGGTTTCTTTTAAATCAAAAATATTAAAAACATTAAAATACTCTCACCAAAAACTTCCACACACTCCATAAAAATCCTAAATGTTAAATTTTGAACATTTGAGTATTTTAATGTTTTTAATGTTTTTGATTTAAAATAAACCCTGATGATGATAAGGTATTGTCGAAACCGGTAGATTAAATTGTATTAATAAAAAAAGTGGTGAAAACAAAGTTAATTAATTTTATAAAAATAATAGGTATATTCTAAAAATTAAAATGATAAGAAAAAATCCCTTACCGCACCCCAATGGTGCATAGGGCACTGCTTCATATAATTGCAGTGTTATCTCGATCGATTACACATGAAGGAAAGGTGATCAGCCCTCCACTTCAGGTACCAGTCAAGTGTAATATTGAATAAATATTAGAGTGAAAAAATCACTTATATTTATTAAACCCCCCTGGGAATCGAACCCGGGACCTCCAGAATGGTAGGCGAGCATGCTGACCATTACACTACGGAGGCGGACAATTAAAAACATCATTTAAATATTTCTGCTTCAATCTTATTAATGCACATAAAAATTTCATATTGTAGTCGAGCCATTTGACATTATTACCAGATTAACTTTTTTTATCCTCTTTTATTATAAGATTAAATTAATTTTCAATTCAACTCTATATATTCCCTTGTATCATGGCTTGAATTCAAGTTTTTTCTCTCTCATAATTATACACGTGGATCTCAATTTAACTTTTTTCACAGTCTTCATCATATTTATATATTGCATACTGATAAAACTTTTATTGGGTGAACGTAGAACTTTAAGAACTTTATATTGTAACTATGCCTCCAACCCTTTTGGTGTTTTTTTGTTAATTTTTTTAACAATATCCGTGTCATTAAACATCTCTAATTCCCGCAAATGACATCAAAAAATATTACAAAATTGTTATTTTTAATACATTCTGTTATTGGAAAGAAATATCAAATAATGGTTGACTGCTTTTATGTCATTCCTTTTTATTCTGATGTTACAAAAAAAATATACCTTCATTTAACATTTTTATAATTATTTCATTGATTGATTCGGTAGTCACTTTGTGGTAATATCTATCCATTTTTAATTTAAATTTTGCTAGGTAAATACCACTATTTCTTAAAATTTATTGCGACACATAATTATTTAAAGCTTTTTTCATACATGTATTTATTTTTCATCTATTTATCATCTTGTCCGCCTCCTTAGTGTAATGGTTAGCATGCTTGGCTACCGTTCTGGAGGTCCCGGGTTCGATTCCCAGGGGGGGGGGTCAAATAAATATAAGTGATTTTGTTCACTCTAATATTTATTGAATTTTACCCTGGACTGGTACCTGAAGTGGAGGGCTGATCACCTTTCCTTCGTGTGTTAACGATCAAGATAACATTGTGTTTATATAATGCAGTGCCCTATGCACCTTGTGGTGCGAATAAGAGATGGATTGAATTATCATCTTAACATTTTTAGACATTTAGACATCTATTTAAAGATGTAACTGTATATTGCTTCTTATTCTTGATTTTGTCCCTGACAGTATGGAGAATAAAACTAAGCATCTCATGTTCGAGATCCACTGGGGCAAATAGTTAGATTTCTCTGTATTTTAATGAATGTATTATAATATTTGTTTGTAATTTTGTTACAGGCACATCAGACAATACTGTCGGCCTGTTCACCATACTTCGAGAGCATATTCTTACAGAACTCCCATCCACATCCAATTATATTCCTCAAGGATGTCAGATTCTCAGAAATTAAGTCGCTTTTAGATTTTATGTATAAGGTAAGAATTATTTCATTTATTCTTATTGTATTAGATTTTTTGTTTACCGACGGTAATGCCAAATAGTATTTATTTTATTTAGAATGTTCTTTTATGCGTAGTAATAGAGACCTAACTGTCCTATTCTGTCTAAAAGCCGAAAAACAACCACCCTCTATCTGCAGTAAAAAAAACTAAACAATATCATTAAGATTTAATAATACTGCAATATACAAAGTCGTGGGTTTGATTCCCGACTAACCTGATTGAATTTTATCATAATAATTTAAACTTTTTATCTGCTATATAAAGTGCCTTGCCTTTACAAAATTAATTTCAAGATTACAGTCTATCAATCCAATTCACAATCTTATCCACCATTAAAAATAGAGAAAAGGGAAAGATTTCATTTATATGAATAATTATCATACATTTTGAGTGTGTCCAAATACTTGTTCACAAAATCTGGATTATCTCCAATTACAGAGTCATTTTCATATTATTTAGATTTTAGTTCATATATGTATATAGAAATTCCAAGAATTTGAGTAGTGTGGTTGTCAATAATGGGTAGAATCGGTGAATGTTACACGTGTGTAAAGTGATCACTTAAACCAGCCTAAGACGGTCGTCAGCCCCGTAAATGCCCAGACTTCCATATTCTTCTTCATCTTTGATGAGATGTCAAAAAATAATATTATCATACAACTTTAAGAAGTAAGATAAATTTTAAGTAGATTGGTCAGTTTACAGTTAAGAGTAATTAATTGTGTTTTTTAATTGTTTTCAAATTAAATTTAGTTCAAGATTAAATTTATCATCCAATATGTATCTCCATTAAAAAGTTTATTACATTTTTAATGGGTTTTTAAATTATGTTACAAATTGCGCTATACTTGCATTTTAAATCTAATTAATTAAATATAATCTTTATGTGTATGTATAATATGTATGTAAATGTTTTACCAGTAATAATCTATCCATGTTTCAAATATCGTGAAACATCTTAAAATTAAATATTATTTGTAATAAATTGTAAATTTATTACTCCTCCAGTACGGCTGTCCAAATTTGAAACACAGTAAGGGACATTTTTTTGTAGTACGTTTTTTTTTGCATTTTTGGACTAAGTAAAATCTACTTAGTCCAAAAATGCAAAAAAAACGTGCTACAAAAAAATCCATGTTTCAAATATCGTGAAACATCTTAAAATTAAATATTATTTGTAATAAATTGTAAATTTATTACTCCTCTAGTACGGCTGTCCAAATTTAAAACACAGTAAGGGACATTTTTTTTGTAGTACGTTTTTTTTGCATTTTTGGACTAAGTAAAATCTACTTAGTCCAAAAATGCAAAAAAAACGTACTACAAAAAAAATGTCCCTTACTGTGTTTTAAATTTGGACAGCCGAGTACTCAATATCACTTTATCAATTTTAAATATTCATATTGGCTGGGAAACATTGCCGCATTGTCTGATTGCTAAAACAATAATTTTTAAAACAATTGTGTATTAAGGGTCCCCTTACAAATTATTTTGTTATTCTGCTTGACGCAATTTTATTTTGTGACCTTTTGATAGCCCATTCATTTGTCAGTTGATTTAAAAATATGTAATATCATCTTGTAATGTTTATACCGTGCTAAAATTTATTATCTATCGCGCTTCCATATTCTGAATTAAATCTAGGCAAAGCAAATATTGGCACAGGTGCTAAAACGCTGTGTTATTTACCCCATTATCCATTTGCCTCTGGGATGTCCATCAATTTTAATTAAATATTTAAATTTTCGGTACAAGATTTACTAGAATCTGTTTCATTTAGTGAGGCGGGTTCGACTTCTCCAATCGCATGATCGCCTTCAAATCCTGCCCTAGATTAAAATTGTAAACCTTTTACCGCACTAACATATAAACTATTTTATTTTTTACTTGTGACCATTTTCGGCTCCATAGTGCAGTGGTTAGCACATTTGGCTGCCTTGCTATTGGTCCCAGGTTCGATTCCCAGGAAGGTCACAATAAATATATGTTTTTACACCCTTCTATTTACTCATTTCTCTTGACTGATCATCTTGCCTTCATGAAATTAATTACATATTTAGGAAATACTATGCCGATGCGATGCAGTGCCCTATGCATTACTAAGTGCATATAACGGTTAGGAGAAAAATAAAAAAATAAATTTTAAGAATTTACTATAGTATAAACACTTGACTAACTAACCGTCATGCCACTTCACTGCAGGGGTAGGCAGAGAGAATAAAATGCCATACCACTCTGTCTTTGCAAACATTTTTCGGCTCCTCCACATTCACGCATCTCATATATACCCGCCAATTATTTTCACTCCTGACCCGGCCGCTTTCAATTATTTAAAAAACCTAATCGCGCCAGGGATCTAATTTTTTGGACCTTATTTTAAGAATACATAAATCATTTATAATTAGAGAGTTCATTGTAAAAGAAACATCTACAAAATTACTGAATTGTATGTTGTGTTGAGAATTCATAAAAATACTGAATTATTTATTTATTGACTTGGCGTTTAATTTGTAGAACTCCATTTTAATTTATGTATTAATTTTAAATCAAACACAGATTTTTTGAGTCTACTAAGTTGTATTTTATTAACAAAAAACACATAAAAAATTATATTGTGACAATTGTTTCGCCTTGTTAGGGCATTATCAAACGAATGTGAAACATAAGGACCGTAGTCCATTTGATCTTCACATTCGTTTGATAATGCCCTAACAAGGCGAAACAATTGTCACAATATAATTTTTTATGTGTTTTTTGTTAATAAAATACAACTTAGTAGACTCAAAAAATCTGTGTTTGATTTAAAATTAATACATAAAATACTGAATTGTTTAAAATCATGTACGTGTTTGTTGAACTTCATATCAATTATATTTATTCTAAAAGAATTGTTAATGATTTAAATTTACAAAAATTATCACTCCTCACCCAATAGGTTTGTGATTATTTTTATTTGGGTTTGCAATATCTTGTGACCCCTCTTGTTATTTTGGTTTCAAGAAAAAATTAATTACCCAAAGGTTACTGTGATAAGTGTCACTTGTTCAAAAATAGTGTATGTAAACTGAGAAATAATTGTTCCATGTTGCAGAAATTTCCTTGTTTTTTACTAATTGCATCGGAATATACCCAAAATATAAATTTGTCATTCTACGATAAGCATAATGCACTCATTTCTTAATATCTCTTCTATTAATGTAATTTTGTGCAATTCGTTTACTATTGGATATTAATTTTCAATGGCTTTTATTAATTTTGTCTGTACTGTAATTTGATATTTGGTCAGTGATATATCAAAATAGTCATTATTCAGTACAATACAAGAATACAGCAAAATCTCGACATAACATACCTCTATTTAATGAACTACGGATGTAAGGGACAAAAATATCGGGTCAAATGTAAAAAAAATAAATACATTCTGTTAATATTATACATGCTTAAATTCAAGTGTCGTCACATGCAAACACATTTTAGCAGGTATGAAGTTATCCGTGGTAAGATCACATCTCGACGATTGAACATTTATTTATTTATTTATTTATTCACACAAGCGCCCAGAGGGCTTTTACAAGTGAAAATTCAAGTTACAAAAAAAAATATAGACTATTCGTCAAATAATGAAGTTCAGTTATACGCATTTTTCTAATTTGAGAGTTAATTATACAAAAGCAGCAAACTTCAAAAGTGCAAACAAAACTTAATCATTTTTTTGAAGAAGGATTACCGAAAGCAATCAAATAGGAACGTCACTTCATGATAAGTGTTAGACAAGTGTTAAAATAGAATTTTGTTTGCGTTTTGTATTGTTTATTTATATCTGAATATAGTGCGCATATATATTTTTTTAAATTTATTTTTTTTAAACTTATTTTTATACAATGGACTCTCGGGCTTAACAGACCCCCCTTCTTCCCAATTCATCCGTTATATTGAGGTCCTACTGTACTTGTTGTACATAATATATTAAGGTCAATAGATTTTTGTTTTTTTAAAATAATTGCTACATATTTGTTTCTCTCTTGTTTCCAGGGTGAGGTCAATGTCGGTCAAAATATGTTGTCTATGTTCCTGAAAACTGCCGAAAGCCTACAAGTTAGAGGGCTTACGGAAAATAATGCATTTAATTCAAAGGTATGTACCAATATTTTAATTTTCGACGAAGATACTCGATTCAATTTCTTTATATTTTTTAGAATTTTTTTTTTCGTATCTATTTCATGTTACCCTGGACTCATCTGAATAGAAAACAATGTTACGTACTGACAAAATGTTAAGTTAAATATTTAATGCCCAGTAATTGATAGCCCGCAATTACATTTTCTTTAAACCCAGGTAACATTCAACGTAACCGTTTTTTTCTTAAAACACCGGTTTTGCATTGAAAAAATGAGTTTTTTTTTTCAAAATAAATATACGATTTTTAAAAGAAAAGAGTTTTTGAAGGGTAAGGGAGTTAAAAATGATAATTTTATTTATTTTATACATTCTTAAAAAAATCAAATTCCAATTAGTATTCTAAAAAAAATGTGCGTGGAGAGCACGTCAGCCCCTCGCGCAGCCGTTCGCTTCATGAATTGGATGTTTGTGGGTTCCCCTTAGTATAAAAAAACCTTTTGGTAAGACACAACACGGATTATGAATATTTTAAAGCCAATTAAAAAGCTAGAAATGACACCAATCCTTAAAATTTATCTTGGAGGAATTCAAAATTGAAATTATCGGAAAAAATGTACATTTTTCAAATATCGTAGTCATACAGGAGAAAGTGACCAAGTGCATTATTTTACAAAAACGTGATCATTGACTATTTGATACCTTACTCGCTTAATATTGCCCTGAAAAAATCACAAATTATTTTAAACTTGGAAGTATAATATATTGACTTGGTAAAAATGACTAACTGCATTGATGTTTATTTTCTTGCCAAGCAAATGTGACTTAAATGGCCCTCCTGAACATTTTACGTTTTGTTAGTTGGTCACTTTCTCCTGTACGACTACGATATGATTGAACGAGTATTTAGTAAACGGTTAGTTGTAATAGTGATTGTTTTGTCAACAGTTGGAAGAGAGAAGTACCCCTCATACGCCGACGGCGGAAAACCTTAGTTCATCCAGTAGCCGTGCGGGCGGGGAGCCCTACCAGGGCGAGAAGAGGCGGCGCAAGAACAGCGGGGCGGGGGGCGGCGGGGGAGGGGGAGGGGCAGACAGCCCCCGCCCCCCGCACCAGCTGCCCCCTCCGCCACCCTCCGCGCTCCACCTGCCCGACCAGAGGCTCTACGACTCACAGGTAACTGCTGACTGTCATAATCATCATCTAGGCCATAGGTGGCCAACATTTTCAGTAGCCGGGCCATTTTTTAAATTTAAACTTATTTGCATCTTTAGCCTCGTAATGCAGTTTAATGTTATACCTTTTCAAGACGTAAACAGAATCATTGCATATCAGGCATGTCGGCTTCGTTTTAAATTCCACGAAAAAATAGTTTGTAGTCCATCTGTCTTAAAAATTTCTCAGTTCTTCTGTTACTCTTCTCTTCTTTAGTCCAACGTCTTTACTACTTGACGCCATTATGGGTCTTGAAATTGTCAGGATAGTGAAATACTCCCATATATGGGATATGATACGAACTACGCCCGATGGAATGTTCTTTTGGTGGTTTTGTGTACACTAAAGAAAAACATGTGTGATTTGCTCCGCGGGCTGCAAGTAGACACTCGGCGGGCAGCGGGATGGCCACCTTTGATTTAGGCTATAGTGAACCTTAAGCTGTCGGCCAGCTAAAGAATCTCCATGCTAAGTGAAAGTGGATTTAATTTATATGAACACACTGTTGACAGGTTTTTTCATCAACCTTGACCCTATTTATACTCAGATAGTCTCTTGCTCGACCCTCACTATACTAGTACTTACTTTACTTTTCTATTATAATATTAGCGAGTGTTTTTGCCCAGAATTTTCACTCATGAATTACATGAAATTATAGTAACTTTAAACATAAAGAGTAAATCCACTCACGAGTAGGCGTAGGCTATGAAACTTATAAAGTTGAAGCCTGAGTAGGGACATGATAAGTGGTGTTGCATAAGCCGTAGCTAGATTTCAGAGTCACTCGGACGTTAGATAATGCTATAATATTGCTTTGACATTCTACTTCAAGATTTTTTTTCTGAATTTGAAACCATGATATTCAGAAAAAAAGGTTGTTTATCATTTCAACTCACTTAAAACACATTTAGACTTGGTCAGATTCGTAGTATGCTCATTACATTTTGTACAAAATATTATTATGATTATAATATTAGTGCAGAATAAAAATGTGTAAATAATTTCTGTATTTATTTTTTATTGTATCTAGAGGTGCATTAAATCAGGGTTTGCGTTTGTATGAAATATATTAAAATATAATGGCACAAAAATATTTCATTGAGAAAACTACTTTGTTAAAAAAAAAACATTTACTATACTGCATAAGAGTGCAAAAGTACGTAAGTTAACCAAAATTATTATCAAATTTATGTTTCACTTTATACAGCAAATAGTGAAAAGAAAAAAATCATATAAAGGAAATATCTTTGTTTGGATTTATAAATTATATGAAATCGGATTTTTAAAAAAATAGGTGCATAAATGTAGCACAGTATCATGAGAGACGTAATGTCCTGGGGCATAACACAATAATTTTAAAGTTTAAAACGATATTCTTTCAAAATTTAAAATGATCTTGTTACATACTACTTTTTATACTCATTGTAGATTTTTTCTGCTCTTAAGGTATTGATACAGGTTAAAGCAACAAAAATTGCAATTGTGATGAAAAAAGAATTTAAAAGATTAAATTACGTTTTTTAGTATTAATGTAATTACATAGTACTAATTGAAATTATGTGTGGATGATGATATCCGCCAAGTGGTCACTGTTCCTCTTACACGGCTCTGAATAAAAGTTTCAAAAACAGATTCACATAATGGTTACATATCTGCGATTATGCGGAATACGTTACATTTCAAGTCACCAATTCCTATTCCCACAAAATTATATTAATACTGTAAAAAAATATAAAGTCAAATGGCCTAGCATAATTATAAAGATTATCTAGAACACTTCATCAAAATCTTGAAAATGTGTCACACTTAACATAATGGATTAATGATACATTAATAATGTGTGTAAAATTAACAGTGTAACATGTTATGGTACCTGTGGTGATTTAAGGTCATCAACCTGTGTTATGTATGCTCCATACATGTGGGTTCAAGTGTTGGTGGGTGTAATATAATAGGCTCAGAACTTTTAGCACTGCCAGCAGACCTTAGCTGCTTTTTTTACGCAGTACTTACATATGTTGTTATACGAAGTTGGTAAATTCGCCACAAAAAAGTTTGTCACATTGTAAATTCATAATATAGAATATGATTTTATTATTGCCCATTAATTGGAATAATTATAATTTGAATTTTGACATGATTTTGAAAAATAGTTAGAAATTTTAGTCCCTCCAAACAATTTTTGATACCAAAGTTTCAATTGATTGAAAATTCATCAATTTAGTTAAAAACTAAATATAAATATAATATCGGAGAATAATCTAAAAAAAAATCTCTTTCCTACGTCCTTTTTCTCAATAAATGCATTTTGGATTCTCTTTTTATATAATTAATTCATCGATTCATTATAATATATGTATTTATAAATATATATGTATATAAATAAATATGTTCATTGACATGTACAACCAACTAAATATCCATAACTATTATTATAATTTATTTTTGTATTCCTAATAAAAAATGTAGAAAGTCGTATTGATTGCAATAGTCGCCAGGACTGAGACTGTTCATTTACATTAATATGGCAATTTTATCCTCCAGCACACACATTTAAATAAAAATGTGTAGAATCGTTACCTTGAACTTTTGCAATTTGGATACATCTACCTATTATAATGTGGCTTTTGACAAGTTTACGTGTATATCCGATTTAGGTGTATACCTGTATATTATCTAAATCAGTTATAAAATTATAAATAGCGTTTTTGATTATGGTTGAAATATATATATGTATACAGGTGCGCCAAATTTTATGTCAGTTTGTGAATATTGAATAACTTTTTTTTAAAACATCCATTTTCTGTATAAAGTATTTTTTAATTAAATTTGGCCCTTTACAATTTATTTGAACTAGTTTTTTAATGCAGCATCAATCAAGTGACCAAATTTATTTATTTATTGGCCAAAACAAAATGTGCCATTTCTGCCATTCATTCTGCCATGTTTTCCATCACTTTTTCGAGCATCTCAGATGTTATAGCGATACTTTTGTCACAAATGTTAGTCCGAGCCTTGCTAGCATACTATTTTTCAAATAATCCCACAAAAAGAAGTTCGGAGGGGTCAAATCTGTATATCTGAGTGGCCAGTCTATGTCGCCTTTTTTGACGTCACATGCCCAGAGAATTTTCACTGCGGAAACTGCATTGTTTGATTTACAATGTGGCATGGTGCACTGTCTTGTTGAAACCAGTAACCTCCCTGACTTTTTTCACACATTTGTGATCAGGCATGGATATCGATTCCCATCACTGTTTCGCCTTCTCTGAATAAAAATGGCACAATGATGATTTTGGCACAAATGCCATCCTGAACAATCACTTTTTGGCCATGCAATGGTGTTTCATGGATCTCGTGTAGATTCTTCGTTCCTCAAATGAGACATTTTTCCTTGTTAATGGCACCGGAAAGTGTGAAATGGGCCTTGTCAGTCATCAAAATTTGCTTCCAAAAATCAGGTACAGTGTCAACCATTCGAGCGACAGTTAGGCCATATTCCAAGAGATTTGGACAGTCCGCAATACTCTTTGAGTTAATTGCACTTTATATGGAAACAAATACAAATCATCCTTCAAAATGCGCCGCAAAGTGATGAACAGCATGTGGACGATCTTCCATTGTCCCATGCTCAAGAAAATTCAATACCAAACGACGAACAGTGTTGTCAGACGTGTTTGACTATGTGCACGTTAAGTTAACACAACTGAACGACTATTTTCAATGTGCAGTGTCACTATTTCGACGCGTTGTTTCGGTGTGAAAGCTATTCATGGATAAAATTGTACTGAATTGACGTTTCAAAAATGTGTTTACTAAAGTCAATCGGTCAAAGTTCGGTGTTTACATATTGACACAATTTATTTATTGATTTGGCGTTTAATTTGTAGAACTCCATTTTAATTTATGTATTAATTTTAAATCAAACACAGATTTTTTGAGTCTACTAAGTTGTATTTTATTAACAAAAACACATAAAAAATTATATTGTGACAATTGTTTCGCCTTGTTAGGGCATTATCAAACGAATGTCATTCGTTTGATAATGCCCTAAAAAGGCAAAACAATTGTCACAATATAATTTTTTATGTGTTTTTGTTAATAAAATACAACTTAGTAGACTCAAAAAATCTGTGTTTGATTTAAAATTAATACATAAAATATATTGACACAAAATTATTTCATGAAAGATTTATTTTCAATCGATATTGTCCATGTTGTATTTGCGAGTCGTTCATTTAAAGTAAAAGTGATTAGTTGCTCCACCCTAATTCCATAATATTATCATCAGTCACTTTATACTCTTGTTTAAATATAACCTACCCAATAACTCACTGCATTTCAATATGATAAAATAATAATTTATTAGTGGTTTAGCACTTAATTTAGATTTTTCATAAAAGTCACGTAAAAAAAAACTTTTTTTTTCCGCCATGTGGTATTATTCCATGGATGTAATATTTGAAGCCTATTTTCATAGAAAACCACATCCAAAATTTCTAGGCCTTTTTTTTCATTTTCATTAATGCTCTTAACATTTGTGTTAGTATGTACATATTTTGGAGATAGCTACCAAACATAATTTATTTTTTATTATCCTTCATAGCCACTTTGTTTTTTGGCTAGTGAAAGTGGATAACTATCATAGGCCCACATAAGCTTTGAATTTATTAAAGGTAATTTAGATTACATAATATACTCGTGATGTAATACTGGTGTTCAGACATGTCACTTTTTTACTATTACACTCATTATAAAGTACAATTATTATTTTGCATATGATTTAATGAAATATTTCATTTTGGTAAAATCTAATTTTCACACTTTTCTAGGAACTAACAAAAAAACCTTGTTAAAGTAAAGAAAAAAAAATTAATGTACCATTTCAAATTATAGTGAAACCACAAATAATCATAACCATTCATTTAACATTCATTTGTTTAATTTTTTTTATCTTAGTACTTTTTCATTTTTGTAAATTTCATACAAACAAAACCTCAATTAAGTGCGTTTAGAATCCATAATGTTACCAACTGATTTGAAGTTCATCACCTCTTGTCCTTACGGGAATTATTTTCAAAAACTATTCTTTCTGACATCATTAAGGTATTAATTAAACAATGGATATAAAAATCTCTTCATCTCAAAATGAGTGTCACTTGTACACATAGCACTTTGCATCGATATACGTAAGTTTTGTATAAGGTAAAAATACCCTTCCCGTCCTTAAGCATCAATAACGGGTAGAAATACCTTTCCCGTCCATAGTGTGATGTGTATGTTTTTTTGAGTCTACTAAGTTGTATTAGTATTGTATTTAAAAAAAAAACAATCTATTTTTTGACAATTGTTTCGCCTAGTAATGGCATTTTCAAATAAATATGAAGATTAAATGACTGACGGTCCTTATATAGCTTTACAATTCTAGGTACTTAGGTGATAGTTTTAACATGTGCAGTAATAATTTACGTGTGATAAGTATGATAGTGTTTAGTGGTTTTGTAAGTTTTGTATCAGAATACGAGCTTATGGTAACGGATGTCTGGTTTTTCAGATAGCGTCACTGGTATACAAGGGCAGTCCGTCCTCCCTGTCACTGGGAGGTGGCATGAAGCAGGACGAGCGCTCCACCCCGCCTCCCCCCGCCCACTCGGCGCCCCCCCTGCCCCACTCCGCCTGCCCGCTGCCCCCCCACCACACCAACTCGGGTCTGGTCAAACAAGAGATGCAAGACTACCAGCCCACGGCCTCAGACATACCAATAGTGAGTCATCTTATCCTCTATTCTATGTAGTCTATTCGAATTTGGAAACGTTATACTATATTATTGCACGGAGCATTCGCTGCAGACACCATTTGCCTCAGGCATACCAATAGTGAGTCATCTTATCCTCTTTTCTATGTAGTCTATTCGAATTTGGAAACGTTATACTATATTGTTGCACGGAGCATTTCGCTGCAGACACCATTTGCCTCAGACATACCAATAGTGAGTCATCTTATCTTCTTTTCTATGTAGTCTATTCGAATTTGGAAACGTTATACTATACTGTTGCACGGAGCATTTCGCTGCAGACACCATTTGCCTCAGACATACCAATAGTGAGTCATCTTATCCTCTTTTCTATGTAGTCTATTCGAATTTGGAAACGTTATACTATATTGTTGCACGGAGCATTTCGCTGTAGACACCATTTGCCCCAGACATACCAATAGTGAGACATCTTATCCTCTTTTCTATGTAGTCTATTCGAATTTGGAAACGTTATACTATATTGTTGCGATACCAATAGTGAGACATCTTATCCTCTTTTCTATGTAGTCTATTCGAATTTGGAAACGTTATACTATATTGTTGCACGGAGCATTTCGCTGCAGACACCATTTGCCTCAGACATACCAATAGTGAGACATCTTATCCCCTTTTCTATGTAGTCTATTCGAATTTGGAAACATTGTTATACTCTACTGTTGTACTGAGTATTTAACTACCTCAGACATACCAATAATGACTCATCTTATCATGTTTTGTATGTATCATTTACGAATTTGGAAACGTTATACTATACTGTTGCACTGAGCATTTGCAGACACCATTTCTGTATTTCGAAATGGCGTAACTTAGTATAAGCTTAATGTTTATATCATAAACCTTTAATGCTTAGTTCTGGGTTAGGATTCCATAATAGCCGTGTAAATCACTGGTGCGCAAACTATTTCGTTTCTAGTAGGAGCAAAAATCAGTAGTCGAGGAAGGGAGGATTAACTGCAAATCATTTCGATGATTACAGCCAAAACATTAGCAAACAAGAAAATCCATTAATTTCAACCCAATTATGTTATACTGAAGCAAAAAATAGGTAGATTGGTAGATCTGGGTGATTTAAGTAAAGCTATCAAAATTTCGGTGCAGCCCTGAAAATTTATCCCAACGTGTCAAGAGAAATGTTTTTAGATGTTTTTTGTTCCGATTTTTATTCCTTAGGGTGGTAACTGACCGGAGCCATTACGTCATAACGTAACACGTTACGATGCGAGCATTCATATAGTCAGTACAGCGAGCCGAGTGCTCCATCCATAGTTTTGGATGCTCGCTGATGCTCGCCGCGAGCGATGTTACGACGTTACGTTTTGACGAAATGCTCTGGACAGTCACCAGCCTTATATTCCTATTATGTGGTCAAGTGTATTATCCATGCCACTCAAGGTTTTTTTTTTTTTAAATATATGCGTTCTGTAAAAAGATACATTAGTGATACAATAATTATAATTTATAATAATTATTAAGCTGATAGTTAAAAGAAATGATTGAAGACATTATTTTAACACCATGAGTGAAAAAACATCTTACTGTGAGGGGATTATCATCAGTGTCTGTAAAGAAATATGTTCCAAGTTTTTAAGATTGTTTTTTGGTTTATGTAGGTATGTAAATATTATTACCAAATAATAGCACCTTTTCTTATACCTATATATTTTTAATTGACCCTTTGAAGGAAAAAAAATATATGGCTAGTATAATAACACTTTCATCATATGTAATTAAATATGTTCCAAGTTTTTAAGATTGTTTTTTGGTTTATGTAGGTATGTAAATATAATTACCAAATAATAGCACCTTTTCTTATACCTATATATTTTTAATTGACCCTTTGAAGGAAAAAAAATATATGGCTAGTATAATAACACTTTCATCATTTGTAATTACAGTTATTTGAATTTACACATATTATGAAAGAAATGGTGATCCACATAATTTGTAGTAATCATTTTATAAAACTATATATATAATACAATATTAATATGCATCCACCATACTACCATTAAAAGTAATCATTGACTTATTCTGAAAATTCCACATAGATATTTGATTAAAGATAAAATAAGAACAACATATGTATTTGTGAAATAACAGTGTATATATAATTTTTTTGTAAGTATGCATTTATACACCATAACATTTATGTATTAATTTTAAATCAAACACAGATTTTTTGAGTCTACTTAGTACTTGAGTGAACTAAGTAGACTCAAAAAATCTGTGTTTGATTTAAAATTAATACATAAATTAAAATGGAGTTCTACAAATTAAACGCCAAATCAATAAATACACCATAACATTTTTCACAATCAACAAACAAACAACAGAGTTACTTATAAAGATGAAAATTATCACCAATGTCATATACAAATTTTTATCTGTGGGTAATCAATTAAATAAAAAGGTTAAAAATATGCATTTGTTGTAGCAATCAACCGAAGTTTTTTATACTTTATATGGATATTGTAATAGTTATCTGTGCATTTGCTGGAATATAAATGAGCAAACTCATTCAACCATTGTATACTGTAAACTATATGTCATTATATATTATTAAAAATGTAGAAAAATATGTGTAAAGTGCCCTCCACATGGACGATGGATTGTGACAATCTCTAGGTTTTTGCAATAGAACTTAAGTTTCAAGAACTACTGTGGCAAGTAAAAAATAAAGATTAACCCGATAAATTGAAATAAAGTTAGTTTTATTCTAGATTTCTACATTTATATTTTTAACCCAATCACCGCTGAAGGAAGGAATTTTTGTTGTGCTTTTTTTTATTGAGGTGAATGAGTAAGCCGTGTTTTGGTTTAAAAATTTATCTAATATAAAAACGATCTGACTTACCTCTTCTGAAAAAATAAAGTTTATTTCCTGCCAAATAACATTTCTAAATAATTTAACAAATCACACTACCAAAATACTGCAGTTAATGGGTTAAAAAAGTAGGTATATCTGCCAAAAAACAAATTTATGAAATATATGTCATTTTTTGTATTTTTAACAGCCTCTGTTTATTTACTTATTGCCATTTTGACCATTGCATTGAACAAGCAATTCAATCTTCATTTGAGGTACAGCCAGACATTATCTTGGCTACAAAATATTAGCACATTGAAAACTGAGAAATTGTCATATAAACCTTGTTAGTAGGCAAGACAGAATCATGCCGGATGTACCTGCAAATTGCAGCGATCCATCGATCCATATGTAGGGCCCTTAAAAATGTAGAAGAAAATGTTAGTTTTCTCCTGTTACAAGATATGTTTATTTTTTTATATAAGCTTAAATGTTTATACTATGTCGCTTGAAACGGTGGTAATGTATTGACATGCTGTTTATTTGTAAGCATATTTTCTTGCCTAGATATATGTATTACGGGAATATGGATGTTTGGTCATTTGCAGAGTTTACGGCCTACCATTCTGCTCATGATTGAACATGTATATTGCTTACACTTATGAATTATATTCCATGTAACCAGGTACCATCAACATGCATTTTTTGCCTCATTAAACTATGATTTTTCTTTTTTTACTGCAGGTATTGATCTTTTTCTTCTTTGTTATATAATTTAAATTTGATGAATGTTTTAAATTGTTCGTAAAAAATTACTTTAAAGTCGTCTACGGGAAGGAAGGGATCTGCCTAGTCAGTCTAAATTGAAATCTTAATTCAAAATGACGTGATTTATTAACATAAAAACGTCTTAAGAAAAAAAAAGAACCGACTTAAAAACCAAATCCTTTCCTTCTCTGTTGACAGACGATCGATTGGGGAAGACTAAATACGCGCTCGGCCACTCCCCCTAAGGGTCAAGGTCAGAGTCAGGGGCACGGCGCGAGCGCGCTGCAGCGCTACCTGATGCGCGCCTCGCCCGACCCTCCGGCGCTGGACTACTGCGCGGAGGGCGCGGGCGGGTGCAAGGCCGAGGCGCGCCAGCAGTCCGTGATCCAGGCGCCGGCCCGCCAGCTGGCGCGCAAGGGCGGCCGCTTCCGCGCCAACTGGCTGGAGCAGTTCGCCTGGCTGCAGTACGACGAGGGCCGCAACATCATGTTCTGCTCCTACTGCCGGCGCTGGGCGCACCACCTGCCCGACATCCGCACCTCCTTCGTGGAGGGCAACGGCAACTTCCGCCTGGAGATCGTCAACCACCACGACAAGTGCAAGGCGCACCGCCTGTGCCGGGACCGAGAGCAGCGCCACGACCAGGGCGGGGGCGGCGGGGAGGACCCCCGGTGATCTGACACGCGGGCACCGCATCGTCTCTCCTCTTTCACTAATTAAAACTCGTGTCGGGTTGTGGTTCTGTGGTTAGTGTCGCGGACTCTTAAACTTTCGGTTTGGACCCACTCTACCACAATTTGATACCTATTTCTAATAATGAGCCGCTTAGGCTCACAGAAATAGTATGAAATTGAAATATTTGTGTAAATAATAAAAACACAAATATTTCTCTTTTAAAACTGTCACTCGTTGGAGGACTTTGCGTATTTCAAATTATCATTGATTAAACATGTTCACGCTGACTAAAATTTGTAGCGACTAAATACGATGTTGTATTTTTAGTATTGATTAAAACGGTGGTCTCTTTATGAATAGAACCATAAAAACTCTAAAGAATAATTACACAGATTTTTATTCTGTATGTTTTGTCCACCTCCGTAGTGTAGTGGTCAGCGCATTTGGCTACCGTGCTGGAAATCCGGGTTCGATTCCTTAATAAATTCATATTTATTTAATATCACCCTGGACTAGTACATCGCAGGGCTGATCACCTTGCCTTCGTGCAATTAATGATCAAAATAACACTGCTGCGCTACAATGCAGTGCCCTATTCATCATTGGATACGGATGAGGGTTAAAATAATAGAAAATGATTTGTTTACTACCAGTGGTTGTAAACATTCAGCCTGTCTCCAATTTCTTGCGAACTGAGCAGTATATAGGAATGTTAAAGTCTATTTAGTTAAAAATTCATTCTTGTTTGATCCACCTTTTACACTGTGAATACGTAAAGCAATATATATATATTTAAAAAAAAGATAAGTTTTCAATTCAGTACTGATAGAGCACATTTTGCCAAACAGACGATATGTGAAATATTTATATCCAGTTATTTAGTGTCCTTTTTTCCTGTAACAGAGCTTAGAGGATTTTTGCTCTTCTCATATAGGATCGCGTTGGGAATGAAATGAAATATTTGCGATTGCTCGGGCGAATGTAATCGCTGCAGCCTTGCGCTGTTTGAATTTGGCTCGTGAAATCTACAAGGTATATAAGGATAAATGTTTTAAACATTTTGGTTGTGATATGACGTAGGTTAAGTTGATCTTTATATGGTCCTAACACGGAAATATATATTTGTATATAATGTTAGCAATATTATGGATTGTATATAGTCTATTGTACACGCTGTTATACCTGGAGAAAAAAAATATTTAACGTTTTTCTTTTTGTCTTCCGAAAAGTGTGCGCATCGTTAGTATACTGAGAAGAATGTCAAAGTTAAAATAAATTTTAAAAGAGTTATGACAAAATAACCAATAAAATTTCTGAATCTTAGATTTAGTTCAGAAAAAAGTTTTGAATGTTTATTAATTTGAAAAACAAATTCACAAAAGTCAGCAAGCATTTAAATTGGCTTACGTTAAAATTACAAGGATTGACTGGTAATTTTTCGCAGTATGCTGTCAATATTCAGGCCTTCTATAAATACAAAAAAAAATATTTTATCATAAATATTAAATTACATATTTCATGAAGTGACATTTATGTCTAAAATATATATGTACAAATATATATGTACAAATATATATGTATATATATATATATATATATATATATATATATATATATATATATATATATATATATATATATATATATATATATATATATATATATATATATATCTAGTAAAGCTATTTAGTATTTGCCTTTAATTATTTGTAATGATTTAGGTTGTTTTTTTTTTCGTAATGCATTTTTATATACATATATCTAAAGTACGTATCGTCAGTAAAAATTTCAATTGCTGTAAAGGACAAAATGTTAATTTTTCAGAAGAGTGAAAAGAAATTGAAATATTTCATTCCTCTTGTTTTTTTTTGACATATAAATACTATTTTTTTTCTCACTGCAACTTAAATTATTATTTTTTATTTTATTTAAATTTCTGTCTTTGTACCAACTGTTTTAAGCAAAAAAAGCCTTTAAAAAAATACAAAATTGCCATAATGAATAATAAAAATAATTTCTCAAAATGTTTTTATTGTGAGATTTATTTTTAAATGGTAAATAATGGTCCTTGTATATTTAAAAACAAATGTTTATTTGGTATAAATACATTTGTATATGGCCAAATTTAATCGACCCAGAAATGTTTTATAGATCTGTATGTCTCAATTTTGAATGATGTAATAAAAAGTAAATATTTTCTTCATCATGAAATTAAAGTAAAAACAAATAAAATAGAATTTAAAATTCTTTTTCACATATTTATCCTTTATAGTATTTAAAATTTTATGGTATGTTAAATTACTTTGCTTTTTTGGGAAAATACTTCTAATTAAATTAAATGTCGCCTACATTAAAATATTAAATTATGTACAAGCATATACATAATTAATTAAGATTTTAGTGAGAGATTTTCTAATATATTTATATGCATACTTTTTTAAGAGTTTTGTGATCAACAGGGGAGAAAATATCATTTTACAATTAAAAAAACAAATGTAAAAATAACTTCTATCAATGTCCATATATGTACTTTATACCATAATTCATACATATTATTCTCACACACACACACACACACATATAGTAATCAAGAGTGTTACAAAAGAATTTTCCAATTGAGTGCTCTTGGAGGTTTTTTATTTTCAAACAGCTTAATTATTTTATATTTAGTTCCGACTAACAAAACTTGGGTAACTGAGTGCAAATGTTCCAAAAAATGTGTTTAAATCTTTTTTCCTTTAAATTTCATTTTGTGGCCTAGAAAGGTCGATATAACGCACTGTGATTGTTTTTTCACTATTAGTATACTGACAATTATTATAGAACAACGTATATATAACGTAATATCTTTCAATACAATACAATTCAACAAAAATTATAAAACTGCTTTTCTGAAAAGACAACTTAACCAATTAATTGTAGATTGATTTTTTCATTGCTTTTTAGAATATTTTAAATTTTTTCACAAGATTACGTTTTTATTTCACATATATTGCTGTAGAAGTTTAAAGTATTTTTGTCTCCTTTAAAAGGCATCTTGTGATGAAAAATGACTTAAATATTTTGCGTTTTATCATTTACAGTATTAAGGTATAAATAATACCTCGAGCAATATATTGATTTATGCAAATCTTCACTATGTATAGAAAACAAAAAAAAAATGTATGAAGATTGTATACTATTGATTTAGTAAGATTTGCACTAACTGCTGTTTAAATAAATGGTACAGTATGGTTTATTCTCCCTGTGTGAGATAAATGAGTAAAAAAAAAACTTCATTATTATCGTCATCAGAAATTACTAAAATTTACTACATTTCAAACTGTTTTTACAAATAGCCATTTTAAAAGGTAGACTATCAATTATTTTTGGTACATAACTCCATTTAAACTAATTTAATATTAGGGGGAGAATAAATAATCAAGGTTTGCATTGAATAAAACCATTTATTTATGTTTTAATTTTAAATCAAACACAGATTTTTTTGAGTCTTCTAAGTTGTATTTTATTAACAAAAACACATAAAAAATTTATATTGTGACAATTGTGCGTTGTTAGGGCATTATCAAACAAATGTCCTAAACAAGACGAAACAATTGTCACAATATAATTTTTTTATGTGTTTTTGTTAATAAAATACAACTTAGAAGACTCAAAAAAATCTGTGTTTGATTTAAAATTAATACATAAATTAAAATGGAGTTCTGCAAATTAAACACCAAATCAATAAATAAAACCGTATATCTTATGGATATTTATAAAAATTATTACCAATCCAAGGGGCGTACCAAGCCAATATTTTCATAGATATTTTACAATGAACTCATAACTTACAAATGATATGTTTGTAAAATTAGACCCTAAAAAATTACATTATTTACCATGATTCATATTTTTATTGACATACTACTTTAAAAAAACTTGTTTTCTTTTCAATAACTTTGAATATTTAACTGATGGCTTTTTAATAGTATGTAGTACATCAATGAAGCTTGATTTATGATAATCATGAATATTTAAAAAAAAATCTTATTTTCTAAATATATAATTTGTGAGTAAAGTGTTAACGGTAAAAATAAAAGGCTATGTTTTAATCCCGCTGAGTAAAAGTTTTCTATTTTCATTTGTGCATTTCTGTATGAATTATAAATTTTACATTCAATATCAATCATTGCAAAGAGGCATGTTTGCTTTTATAGTTTTTGTATAGCACATAGTTATTTCAAGACAGGTGCCGCAGTGTAGTCTGGTAGATGATCGCCTGCGACACTGATGCTGCGGGTTCGATTCTCGCCAATTGCAAAATGAATTCGAGTATATATATCCTATCATCGCTATTCTATCTGCAGACAAACCTCTAAAGATAGAAACTTTGTGAGATATCCCTTTACTATTCAGATTCTCATTTTCTATTTTTTTCACTTTATTTATTGAGTTTATCATCAACTAATTTTCATTACAACACACATATAATATTTAGTTTTCTCACATAACCATAAATCACATTAATATTAATATACTAAAATATAATTGATTGGTTTTTAATAGTTTAAAAAAATATATGTTTTTTGGGTTCTATTATTTTTTTGGGTTCAAATGTTTAAAATATATAATTCATTTGTAGAGAGTTTATTGTTAAATAAATATCTTTAAAAACGTTTTTGAAAACCATCAACAGATATCTAAGAAGGACATCTAGTATCTTTCTTGAAAACATTTGTCGTTTATAATTTTTCCCATAAAAATTAAAAGTTTTTCATATTTAAGTTTATTTGTAATGCGCTGTATACAATTTTTTACAAATCTCCCAACTATGTACCATGCTTACCACCAGTTAGATAATTTTGCGTAATATGGTGAAAATGTGCCATTTTATAAAGACATTCAATGTGAATTGCGCAGTCTGTCTTCCCTTTTATTAACTTCCCACTTGCCAAAATGATCAATGGGATGGAGAAACAAATCATACTTATTTAAATAAATTAAATTATATTTGTTCATAAGATTAAAATGGTACGGTGTATATATGTATATACAACTGACTTTCTTTTTACATGGTGGATGAGGGATACGCCCCACATAATACCATGCAAAAAAAGTATAATGTCAGATCCTTGTTTAAAAATTAATTCAGACTATCAAAAAATGTAATGATTGTTGTATTTTGTATCAGACAATAGACCAACCCGTTTAAACACATCGCCTTCATACTTGAGTTATCCAAAGCCAGTGTAATACAGTGAAACCTCCATCGTTCCTCAAATAATCGTTTTCCTGGATGTGTCGTTTATTTCTTCTACCCCGAATGCATTTCATACAAAAATAGATCGCATCGATCGTTTTTCTATCACCATTTTACCGCATTCATCGTTTGAATTACGCTGCATATTTGACATATTTTGGCTTTTTTTTTTACATTCTCAATTTTGTTACATTCGATGACAATATTCCAACGTGTGGGATAGAAACTATCAAAAGCCTATGTGACGCAAGGTTGACAGACACAGCAGGAGAGGTCGATATTGATGAAGAGAAGCTGCTCTATACTCTCACTCTTTGAAAGATTGAAAACTTTCTTCTACGCATATTCAATGCCGAAAAAAAATCATTTGCAAAGATGAAAATATACCGTTGACTTACGGAAATAAAACGGGGAAAAAAAAAACAATTTCGATCACAGATTATTTAAAATAATCAATTAACTATAATATATTTTTGGTTCAGTTCAACTTTGTATTTTTTTTAAAATAAATACATTTATTTACATTTACACCTTGTATTCCTCTTAGAATTTGAACCTACCAATGATTATTCCGATTGGGAGGACGGTATCTTCAATCGATAGGATCTCCTTGTGTATAAACTTCTTAATCCCGCTTTCATTATTAATAATAATCCCACATTCATAGTAAATTTCAATAGGTCCCTTTAAAAACGATAGATAGAGGTTTCACTGTATTTATTTTAAAATTTTCGATTTCATTTGACTTCTAATTGGTATATCATACCGCAAGTCTACTGAGTAGTAGTACATACAAGAGATGTAGTGCTGTTTTATTTCAAAACCATTTAAACCAACTGTGTTAAAAGAGAGTCAGTGTACTTATTGTGTATAACATATAAATTTCCATGAGTGTAAAATTTTATTCTTTAATTAGAGAATAACATGAACCCTACCTCCACCAATGTGCAAAGATATATTTTTTTATAAAATATTTACATTAATATAATCTTGTATTTCTAAACGGCAAATTCATAGATTTATGTTTGTGAAAGAACAACAGATGTTAAAAATATTTATAAAATTAATATAACTGAATTTAAAACAATGACCTATAAATTACATAGACTTTACGTATTACCCTTTAAACCTTAATATAAAAAATGTAGTTTGAAACTTCTGAACTTTTTATAACGCATAATAATAATATGTATATTATGAAATTTTATTTTTAAACAAAGGAAATAGACTAAAACTATTTTGTGAATATATTATTGTGTGTTTTTTACATCTATCATTTTACAAATAAATGTATCATGTATTCCACTTATTCAGAGAAAAATTTAATGACAAATTGAATTACGTTTTCGCAAATAATTTTTGGATCTCTTTATCTAACGAAATTTATTTTTTATAAAATTTACATAACACTGAATGAATATAATACTTTTACTGCTCGAACAGGTTTATTAAAAAAATTGTATGATAGATCACACAATGTACGCACATAAATATAGTGTTATTATTACCATGTTATAAAAATTAAATTACAAATTTCTATTCGACAATTTAACACACTTAGATGTTTTGAGGAGTTATATTAAATTTAAGAATGCTGTTGAGAGCATGATCGGCAAAAGGTGCCGGATTCTGCTGGAATAGTTTTTTTTTCAACATTACGTAACTAAATAAGGGTTGAAAAATTGTATTGACATGGACCACCAAATGGTCATGATGAATGAACTGTAAGTTTACTATGTGATTATTTCTACTGTATTATATTTTATATGTCCGCTAGTATCTCTGAAATCATAGTATAGCGAGAAGATATGTCCCCAATTTGTTTTGAATTTTAAAAGTATAAATCTCTTGTATAGTTTTGGATTTTTTTTTACTAGCGGGACAGGTTGAATAAATTCCTTTGTTAGGTTTGTATGTATTACATATCCAGTAGAGATGTAATGGGATACCCGGCTATTATTCTTTATCTAACATATCTGATTACTTTTCTCAATCTGACTGATTACCAAATAGATACTTGGATGTTTTTTCAGAAAAAATGTGGATGTATACTATTAGAATAGGCTACTTTTTCTTAAAATTTGCATAGTAGTCAATCATGATAATGATGAATAACTACATAATAATAAATAATATGAAGTGCATAAATGCGGTTATTTCTGGTGAACATCCCATTATTTAGTGCCAAATTTGAATTATTGATTGAAAATAGTCTTACCATTTTTGGAATGAATCTAGTATAGCCAGATGGTCATTCGGACCAGCCAGTTTTAGTATACTTATACATAATTCATTACCCATTGCATCTCTAATATAATTTAGATCCTCGTCTCTGTATTAAGTTTCCTATTTTGTTTCTAAATATTTAAGGTGTGGTTTATAACCACTGTGAGCGGTGTTATTTTTATTGTATATTACGTTATATTCTCCGCTTACGAACATTATGTTATATTCTGCAATGTAAAGTTTTCCTTATTGCATTCTTATGTTAGGAGCATTTGCATAATTTATATTATAAATGTTATAAAATAAAATAAAAATATTTTGATTTTAGGATCTCACTTAGATAGTATGTACATGAAATGGTGATAATTTTGTCAATGTCAGTTCGTACTTAGTATGAGATTGAATAAAGGTCTATGAGAAGCATTTAATATGTTAATTTGTATTTTCATTGAACTATCCACTCCTGATTATTTTATCACTACTCCACAAATTCACAAACTAACTTACTACCAGGCCATATCATACAACAGTTTTACTACTGCTAATTACTATCAGGATTTTGTGAAAGAGTGATTCACGTAGTTCCACAAATATGGTTCCGTTATACGTGTCATTTTTTTAAAATGTAAGGCTAGAGAAACAAAAAGAAATTTAGAGCAGTTGAGTCAATTGCTTCATGCTGAGTTATTCTCTAGTTTCAAATTATTTTAGTGGCAAGACAACGATAACAAAAATACTATCAATTTAGGTGTTGTTGGTGTATTATAGATGACCATACTTCTTTAATGATGTATACAGAAAAATATAAATTCACTAATTTTATCAACAAATACCATTCTATAATAGGATAGATGATTCACATTTTTATTAGATAATAATAATAAAAATAGGGTATTTTTATATGTTAGGGATAACTGCTTTAACATACTAAATATATGTCAAGTGTATTTTTAGGATTCTTATTGTTTTGATATAAACAAAAGTCGTAATTTATATATTTTTATTTTGAAAACAACTTCTTAAAATGGTGCATGTAGCCTTTAGTTTAAAATGGTGTCTGAATCAAAGCAAATGCAGCATGTTTTATGTAAAAACTAAAAAAAAACAAATCATGAAGTCATTTTACTACTTCTAAATGCCTGAGCATCACAGTTTTAAATTAAACCTGGTAATATCAACCTATGTAGATTGTGGAGCGCAGACATTGCCTTTGTGTAATTCGCAATCGAGTTAAACACCGTCTCAATCTGACGCAGTACCTAGATGGCGAAGTCGCAGTGAGCGATCAAGGAAGAAGAATTTGAGTTTCATGCGTTTTAATGAAACCTTTAACTTTTCCGGGAGTACAGTAATTGATGTCCGACTTTCTCTGGGGAGTGAGTTCTTTTTACATAAATTTTTTTTGTTCACAAATCTCTGTATTATGAAGATAGAAATTATGTCAAAATAATTAAAAAATAAAATATTTTGAATATTGAAAGCATTAACTTTGTGGATCATAGTGATATATTATTTTGAGAAATAAAAAGACTTTTTTTTATCCACTCACATTTTTATTGAAAACCAATTAGTTTTGGTAACAACCTGTTGCCCTCTTCAGGGTTCATTTTATGACTTTTTATGTCATAAAATAAACCCTGAATAGGGCAACAGGTTGTTGCCAAAACTAGTTGGTTTTTAATAAAAATGTGAGTGGATCAAAAATCAAATTCTTTTTATTTCTCAAAATAATATAAAAAATAAAATATCTCTTGGAAATATTTTTAAAATGACAAAATTAAATGCAATACATTATTCACAAATGTCCTTACTATACAAGTTACATCGTACTAACAGACACACGGACTTCGACGTTCATGAACGTCGATACTCCTTTGAGGAAAATTCGTACCGACGTTCATTTACGTCCATACTCCCGGAAAGGTTAAAAAAAGTTAGTATGTTTTTGATACATACTTTGGCAGTGTTAATTTTCCCTTGTGTGATGTGTGTTATTTATGTTACTTTTGCCATGACAGGGTCCCGGCGAAGTGACATCCCCGCTGGGCTCTCACGGCCCCTCGGAAGGCGACTACATGATCCCAACACACCTCGACCCCTCCGACACTATGGACGGTAAGAATACAACTTCATTCCCCATCTATATGTCGTTCTGTGTGTCCATCTATCCGCAAATACAAAATAGTATCAATGTAATTTTGTAATCCACTCATTGCGTCACTTTTGTTTTATTTTACTTCAACAGGATATTTTTTAATTGAGAAAATAATCTATTCTGACCATTTTATAATAGTTGCAGCCTCATTTGAGAATATTATTTTATATATAAGCATATCGGTGAATATTTACATACTGTATGGAGAACCATTCCGACTAAATGCTTATTTTGATACTACATTGTATTTGTATGTGTTTTTCTTCTTTTGATTTTTTTTGCCGAAGTAAATATGTTTTACAATACTTAAATTAAAAATGTTTTTTAAATAAATGGAAGCAAAAATTTTACGATGGAAATATTAAGCATGTCATTTAGAATTTGTTTATATTTTTTGCTCCAAACTGCAATATTATGTCAAATATATTACAATTATCTAACAAATAATTGATTTTGTCAATTTATAACTAAGTTAATTTGCCACAATTTCTATAAATTCTTGCTTTCATCCATTACCTAGTTTTATCATTATAAAATCATTATTTTTGACTTTTTATTTACCAATCCTCCATGCCAATACCCATAAACATTATTATTACAGATTAAAGTCTTAAAAATCATTTTTTTAAATTTTAACATGTTGATTTCAGTATTTTTACTTTTGGAATGATTAAATTAGATCTAATATTATTACATCATTTGTTAGATAACTTTTATTTAATTTTTAACCTCTATGTTCATCAATTTTTTTTTTTAATGCAACACGCGAGCGGGGCGTGAAAATGAGATATTCAATTAAATTTGAAAAAAATAGCCTCAAGTATTTGAATACAATATAATATTAAAATTTCATTTGTTTTTTATTTACGTCTCAATCAATAATGAAAAGCCTTTTTTTAAAATATATCACATAATAACGTAACATTAGTGTAATTTAAGTATATTACATTGTTGTAAATTATGGAAACCTTTTACTTCAATTCAAGGCATATGTTATTGGTATTGGTATGTGTTGATAAATAAGGTAGTCCTTTGGAGGTCTTGGATGGTTTAATAAACCACAAGAGCATTTGTTTATATTCGCTTACCATCCCGCATGTTTTGTAGTTTTGTAAATTATGGAAACCTTTTACTTCAATTCAAGGCATATGTTATTGGTATTGGTATGTGTTGATAAATAAGGTAGTCCTTTGGAGGTCTTGGATGGTTTAATAAACCACAAGAGCATTTGTTTATATTCGCTTACCATCCCGCATGTTTTGTAGTTTTGCCATAATGCTTACATACGCAGGTGAAGGTGCTTTTTATTTGTTTGAATCTGCAACTTTTTGTATTGTTCCCAGTGTATATACTCGAGTCCTTGAACTAAAACCAGAGCCTGATTTGGTTGCATTCCAATGTGAAATGTTGCAGAAATCCTTTCATAGTAGCTAACTGTGCTTGAATCATCATATTTATGTAATCTCATCACCACTCACTTTATACATACATAACTTTTTCCTCTTGTCTTTATGTCAATTTTATACAAACATTATATCCACCTACTTTTTTGTGACAAAACAAATTGCCACTCCTTTATATGTGTACTAAAGTATGCATATAAAATAATTATTGTTCAATGCTATGCTCTGAGTTAACGGAAAATATTGTAAAATGTTCCGCAGGAAATAATATCACGACTTGTACAATTAGTTTTAAGTAGAACTCGTTATAATATGGAAAGCACATATTGTTTTGTTTTCTGGTGACGGATTAATATCAATTATTGAGAATATATAATTTGTTCAATATATATTATGTGACTGTCCGACAATTTAGTTTAGTGGTATAATTGTTAATTGTAATCTAGATGTTTGGATTTGATTAGTGAAGAGGTAACAGCATGATCGAAGAAATTTTACAGTATCCTGGCCAAGATTAACGAATCAGTCTAATTGCCAAATATCTTCATTTTTCAATTTATCTTATTTATTATTGTATTTAAAATCTACTATATTTATTGGAATTATTATACTTTTTTATAGTTCATATTAAAGATCCATTGTTATACACACTGGAATATATTATAATAACATAAATCAGATATTGAGTCTACATGCAGTCCGACTTCCACATTGTGGAGTCGGTAAATAACAATGAAAATGTATGTTACATAGAAAATTTAAAATATAAAATATAAATAGGAATAATATCACTACAAGGAAAAGGTTGAAATATATTTTGCTGCACTGCATGCTTAATCTTTATCTGGTTTTTGTAAAACCTCTTTTATTTATTTCATTGCAGTAACTTTAATTTTGCGGCCAAGTCACGAAATATTTTCAACTTTTTTACTTTACAAAGATTACACTTAACATGTCTCTCTAAAATTTTGTGTTTTTGTGACATGTTGTTTTCCCAAGTTCTTTATTTATTTTCTTTACATTTATTTTGACTACTGAGATAATTTTCAACTGAAAATAAATCAATTATGTAGACTGAAATCATTTTTTAGTTTCTCTTTTTCAAATTTCTAAATTAATATGAGTACATGTACAAGATAAATTCCACCTAAATTACTACATCGAGTTATATCATGCACCATTCAAAATAAAAATAAAATACATAAATGCAAATTAAAATGTCACTTAAATAAAGTTTAATTGTGTTATGTTTTATTTGCGCAACTAGACTGATGAAAAAGGTTTTTCTAAGAATGTTAGATGTTGACGAAAAGGGCTGGAATTTTACAGGCCAACATACCGCTGATGAGAACCACGAGAATCACGAGCCCCTAGGCTACCTGGGCTTGCGGGTTGTAAATTACGATAACATTGCAGAGTCCAAGTACAGCTTGGCCAACATCAAGAGCAGTACGTTTGTAGACTGGAAAACTTGCCCCGTCTGCGGCAAGGTGGTAGCCAACATAAAGAAACACATGAAATCGCACAATCCCGACAAACATCGCTGTCCCTACTGCTCCCTTGTTCTGACCAGAGCCGATAATCTGAAGCGCCACGTGAGAATGAAGCACCGGGATAGCAAGTCCACCTTCCTAACCCCTCTCACGCAATCCTGATCCTGCGATGGGTTCACATTACTCCATTTAGAGAATAAATTCCATACCCGTTCGTCGGGCACATTAGGATATTGAACATAGTATATTTACCTCTTTTGTCTTTATTTTCTTATTTATTTATTAAGGAAATATTACTCATATTTCTTCCAAAGAGTGCCTTCGTAAATACCTAGGAGTTTAGTCAATACTTAGAATTTGGTAGGAAAATGCATCTATTTATGTTATAGGCGAGTGACTGGCCTATATGTTTCATTTATCGACTTAACATGTATTTTGTAAGTACGCATTTACACCTAAAACCTGTTATTACTTTACATACTATAGAAAGAATCGAAAAAAGAATTGAATTCCTTAATTTACAACTATGTACAACGTTTTTTGTTGTTATTAATGTTTCCAGCCAATATTATACAAGTTGAGCTGATTTGTGATAGCTATTGTGTATGTATGGGTAAATTTACACATGTGTTCCATAGTTCTTTTCATTGCTTATTTTTATCTATCTGTGGTGGTTGCCTCTTCAAATAAAATTCTGCTTTGTAAAAACTTGAATAATATTTTATAGTTTTCATGGACATTAGAATTAAGGAAAGAATAGGATACCCCATTGGACCGATGCAGTGTTAACTTGATCCCTAATTATCAGCCCTGCGCTTTAACTTCTTGAATATTGGAATGGAATAGGAATACAGATAATTTGAGTGAAGGAGCTCAGAGTAAAGGACATTACCGCTACGTGGAAAAGGTAACGGAGGAATAAAATGGAGGAAGAATAGTAGGTAAGAAAAATAAAATAGCAGCAAGGGTTACAGCACTTGGGGTTGTATACCCGTATTCGTACTAGCTCTGGTAACATAATAATTCTTCTTCTTCTCCGTCTTATTCCTCATTGCTGAGGGTTGTGACCCTTGCAGAAGCAATAACTCTTCTCCAGTTATCCCTTGACTGCGCTGCACGTAGCGCTCCAACCACTGAGGTGCCTGCTGCTGCCTTAATTTGATCGGTCCATTGTGTGGGAGATCTTCCTCTCCCTCTCTTTCCCTCCAGGCTACCGATCACAACTAGTCGTTCCAGGCTATCCTCGTTGCCACGCTCAACGTGTCCAAAGAACTGGAGAATCCGTCGGGTACAGACATTGGCCAGAGTCAAGCCATCCAAGCGTAGTTCCTGGCGAATATAATAATAGAAGATTTAATAATAAAAAACTAACCATCACGCTGCTTCTCCACAGTGCTAGGCAGAGAGAATAGATTGCCACACTAATCTGTCTTTGCAAACAATCTTTGCCTCTTCCATTTTCATGCATCTCCTCATACACACCTGCCAATTATTCCGACTCTTGACCCGATCGCTTTCAAGTATTTGAAATATTCATGCCAAGTTTTCTTTGGTCTTCCTATCTTTCTTTAATCATTCATTCCACATGTCCAAACCATCTCAATGCACCTATCTTAATTTTATCGATAACGCTTATCTCAGCCTTGCATTCATTCTATATTTCACCATTCCAACATCTATCATATATCGTTTTACCGGACATTCGTTTGAATTCGTCAAAATTTTATTTAAAGAATTTTAATTTGTAAATCAAAATAAGACAGTCTTTAAGACCATTAAGGAAAATTTAAAAATTATCTATAGATTAAGGTAAATTATAACCATTGTTTGTTAAGTAATTTTTGTCAACATAGTAGCTTTATATTCTTTCTCCGAATCTATCTGCCAAATAATGATGTGGTACTCTATTATTCCTCCACTACCTTTCCCATATAGCGGTAATATTCTTCACTCTGATCTCCCTTACTTGCGCCATCAGTATTCTATCAAACAAATTCCACTCTCGGATCTGAGAATCGGCAACGCAGGACTATATCACCTCGCTGCATTCGTGCAATTAATGATCAAGTTAAGACCGCATCAGTCCAATGTGTGGTGCTCTATGCACCATTGTGTGTGGATACGGGTTATAATAAGGTCGCTATAGGTACGAAGATCGTCAGATATCAGTTAGCTAGCAAATTTTCACAACCATTCAGCATTTGAAGGGAAAATAGTAACATTTGGAAAAAAATATGCTCAAGATGTCAAAACTTCAATCAGAATCAATTTTTTTTAAATATATTTAAATTTACTGTAACAATGTTTGTCCGCCTCCGTAGTGTAATGGTCAGCACGCTCGGCTACCGTACTGGAGGTCCTGGGTTTGATTCCCAGAGAAGGGGTCAAGGAAATATAAGTGATTTTTTTTACTCTAATATTTATTCAATATTGCCCGGGACTGCTATCTGAAGCGGAAGGCTGATGCCTTTCCTGCATGTGTTAACGATCAAGATAACACTGCATTTATATAATGCAATGCCCTATGCGCCATCGGGTGCGGAT
The DNA here is from genome assembly GCF_059751285.1 of Brachycentrus maculatus. NCBI lineage: Eukaryota > Metazoa > Arthropoda > Insecta > Trichoptera > Brachycentridae > Brachycentrus > Brachycentrus maculatus. The sequence goes on from NW_028280969.1 coordinate 816,001, forward strand.
AAGGGGTTGAAGAAGAAGAAGAATGTTTACCCAAGACATCTTCAAATTCTGAAAAACTGTTCATAATTTGCCATTGATAATTGATTAAAACTGTTTATTATCTGACCAGCTTCAATATCGAAATAAATTTTAAAAACTCGCATTTTTAATTGATTATATTCCTTTATCTTTAATTTCATAGTTCTTTTTTATACACATATATTTTTATGTGATAGAGTTTACCAATATTTTGTACACATTGCTAATCTCATATAAAGATAGATCTCATGTAATGTAAGCGTCATGAATATTCCAAATGAGTACTGATCTCAAAAGTACCATTGCAGTAATTTATTAACATAATTATAAACCAAACCTTTTACTAACTTTTTGACTGAAATTGAAGTTAGATGTGATAAAATTAAAATACAAATATCATTTAATTTTTAGAAAGAGGAATCTTTTATGAATATATTTTTTAGAAACTCTTTATAAATAATAATTTCACCATAATATTTGTGTATTGAAATTACATTTTTTTGTAGGTTTTGTTTAAGTTTAGGGTTTATTGTTCTTCATAATGAATTATCAAACGTGAAATTCCTTCCAGTGCCAACTATTAATTTAAAAATAATAGTATTGAATAAAAACCTATTTTTCTTTATAGGAGCACATGGTTCAAATGTATTAATTATACTGTGTATAATACAATTTAGAAATTTGTATTAATATTTCACTTTTTTTCTTTTTGTTCCATAAACATGGCATCAAAAGTTGTGATGATTTTTATTTACTTCTTTGTAGATTACATGATTTTTTCCACTTAATAATGCTTTTTAGAAAAATACTTCTTTTGAATTGAATCCAGATTTTTTAAAACAACTTTCAAAAGTTATGTATTATCCATTTGACTTTAAAAAAATCTATTATGAAAGGATGCGTGATATTTCACATTTATTCCTGATGAATTTAATTTAATGGAGCATGAAATAAATATTTCTTTTAATACAGTAAAGCGCTGATTATCTTGGTTTAAATTTGTAAGGGTTGTATTAACCATGCTCCTATATTAGCTCAGTTTATTTCACTTCAATACCTGTATATGTATACACTTACTGAAAGTCAATACAAAGAAAACAAAAAAACATAAAAAATACTATATGCAATTGAAAAACATTTGTCTATCTAAAATAAAAGTGAACTGAAAAAATTAATAAAAATAAAAATAACTCAATTAAAATACAACCCATGTTGTCAGTTTCATAGGTTGGTGTCTTCCAAATACTTATTACTTCCATAATCACCTTTTTATAAACTCACCTGTAATATGTTAGGGGATACAATTTATGTTACACTTTTTGTATGTGCAATTAATATTATCTTTCAAGGAATATGTAAAGGAATTCTAAATAAATTTATAGGGTAAAATGTTTGAAATAACAGCTGAAAAATATTATTTGCATTATGTGAAAAGGAATATAATATTGATTACAAAAAACATATCAAATTAGTAACATACACAATAATAAGTAATAATGCCACAAAAACTGTCAAAATTCCAATATTTTCTATTAACCCTTACTGGTCCAATGTCGAATCTCATTCCACATCAATTTTTTCCTCTTAGGTCCCATGCCGGATGTTATTCGACATTTTTTTCATCATTAGTATTATTTATTTAATTTCCAAGCTTACATTTTTGTCACTCGTATCCATTACAACAGTATGTGGAGCAGAGGACAAAAGATTTTTTCCAATTGTAATGTAACTGTCTACCTAGATTTTTTTTAATTTTGGGGGACCGGAAAAGTTTAAAGTAATTAAAACAGTTTCACAGTTGAATGCTACCAGAAAATTTGTCTCCGATTTTTATACACTTGACTTTTTTAACATAATAAAATCCTAATTTAGATTAACAATATTTCACTACTAACCAAACTTCTCGCAATTATCATATATAATTAGGGTTGCCATTCATCACAATACATCAGGATATATCACCGTTATTGACGGTGGTGATCCGATGACCTATGAATTGTTCCACATGTCTTGAAAATTCCTATTAAACTATAATGTTCCGTCAGATCTCAGGAAAATATGACAACCCTACATAAAATCAGCCCTTTATTGTATATCGAAATAATATGCACAAAAAATCAACATTTTTTTTCAGTTGAACATATTGAGGTGATAGAAATATAGTATTCTCAGTAAAAAATTGGATTAAATCTATTCATTCAAAATGTGTTTAGTATAGTGAAACGCAGTTCATTTACAATAATGAATGGGCAAACACTAAAATATTATAAAATTTTATTTTTTCTCATAAAATGTATGCTATTATAAATACATTAAAGTTATGTAATATAAAATAAAACATTTGAGCAAAAGTTATTACTCACCAGTTTTCATATCAAATTTTAAAAAAATAAAGCGTTTTTGAAATATTATACATACACATTTTGTTTCTTTATCTTACCACTATGAAACGAATATTGTACTTAGGTTAAGACGTTATTTGTATTATAAGTCATCTCAGGATTTCAGATGTTACCATTTTGTCAATTTACATGGCCCTTCTTTTTAAGGCTTTTATACCTAAGCATTGCATGTGCCTTTAAAGTTAACAATAATATTTATTTAGGTCTATAAATATTTTCCATGTTTCTGTTTTTTTTTTAAATTAAAGATTTTTATTTTCCACTTCATTTTGTTTTAATCATACTAAATACTGTTCTTACTTCCATCTTCCTTCAAATTCTGTCACTTCATTGTATATGCGCTTCCACATATCTCCCTTCCCCCTACATTTATCATTTGAACTAATAAATCCTAACAGCACATTTATTTATTTCATTGTTTATATTCAGCTCACACCAAATGAATCGATATAAATCTTCATTTACATAATAAAATAAAATAATCTAGTTACATTCTGTAAAGTTTCATCAAAATGTTTAATATTTTACAATGAAGCAAATAATTGCCTTAAATCATCACATTACCTTCAGTGCACTGCTAGTTTAAAATATTTTTAGAAATATGCCTATTTTATTATTATTTAAATCTTCTATTTTAAACTCATTTTATTTACACATATTAATAATAATTTATTTAAATTATTATTAATAATGTGCATCAATACATAAGGTCATACGTATAGCTGTTTCATAACTTTTGGATACCATAGTATTTATATATATTTTAGTTGAAATGCTATTTACTCTTCCATAATCAGTTTTATATAGATTTAAGAAAGGCATAATTGAATTATTTAGGAATACAAATGTGTTTGAAAGTAGGATAATGTACAGTTTGGCATAATGTAAATACTCGTACACGGGATGTCGGGTAGTTTGTCGGGAGAAGACTCGGACCATTCCTAACCCCGACTGTTAACAATCGCTTGTAAGGTCTCTTTAGTACTCGCCGAGAGTGGCAGAAAAGCTCACAAAAAAGAAGGTACTTGGATTTTAATTCTTACCGATGTTGGTGCATGTTTTCATTTCCTAATTTTGTTTGAGAGTATGTTCTATAATACTGCGTACGAAACCGCTTAAAGACCGCTTCCGTAATGATGGCACCCCAGCTCGTGGACTCGCTGGGTGCAGCGAGTGCGAGCGGGAGGGTGTGGAGTGGAGAGTGGAGAGGGAGAGGGAGAGGGAGAGGGGAGTGGAGAGAGAGTTGAGTTGGGCGCGTCTGGTGTGTTGCAGGCTCCAAGGGCTGGCACATGCGGCTGACGTTTGAGCGCGTGGCGGGCGCGCTGAACCTGCACCGCTGCAAGCTGTGCGGCAAGGTGGTGACGCACATCCGCAACCACTACCACGTGCACTTCCCGGGCCGCTTCGAGTGCCCGCTGTGCCGCGCGACCTACACGCGCAGCGACAACCTGCGCACGCACTGCAAGTTCAAGCACCCCGCCTACAACCCCGACACGCGCAAGTTCGAGCCGCCCCTGCTCGCCTCGCCGCTGCAGCACGCGCTCGACTGACTGCCGTGTGCCCAATATTCCTAGATCATTATTATTATACAAACTTTTTATACAAACGGAGATTGTTTTTATATTTAGAGTGAAATTTTATTGTCATATTTAAACTTTTTTTTTATTTATCTATAAAATTTTATTAGTGTTGATTTTTTACGCGAATTCTAATATATTATTATAATTATATTTCAACTTGGATACATAATAGTTATAGGATGTTCTACATTGATTGTAACAGCTTATCCTTTACACTCTGAATGATGATTGTGTTCGTATTATTATCTAAGTAGTGTTAGGACGTATGTGCATCCGCGCAACAGGAAGCGAGCAACCCGCTTAAAGGAACACGTCTTCAACTCTAATGGCATTATATAATGTTGGCATTACGCGATCGGGACTAACCTAGATTAGTGTTATATTAAATTCTGTTAAACTTTAGCTAAATTTAGGGTGGTACGGTAATCAAAATGTGATATATTGGAATGGTGCTACAGCCTAAGGGTGAAACTGCTGGATTCTGTCAGAGTCCTCTGTTGCCATGGCCTGACTGTTTGTAGATAGTTATTGTTGGAATATGTTGACTTGAATCATTTCTGAGGGCTATGATTATATCATCCGTTGATACATACTCTGTGCAATATTACTAGTTATTTAATTTTTAACCAAACTAAATGTTATCTTAACAATTTATCATTGCGTCTACCTGATTTGTTTTCTCATAAGTAATTTTAGTTTGTAAAACATTGGGTTATGGTTAATTGAAGCTATTAGTTAAGTGACAAAGTTAAATATTAAATTTCCATACCTCAGCATTATTATATTATATTACTTTATGTTATATCACGAGTCTATTTTCTTTTGTTATAATCCCTTTTAAGTTAATCTTTACGGAGCGCACCCGGCTGTCCGCCGTCTGCTCTCACTCCTGCATTTATCTGTTGTATTTATTACTAATTACATTAAATTGTGCTACGTTACAAACTTTTGTTTTTTTATAAATATTATTATTTCAGTTCCAGCCAAGCATTTTGTGGAGTTTGAGATTTTATTTAATGTTCCTTCAACTCTCTCATTACATCGCCTCATATTCTCACCACTCACAAGTCACGTGTCACGGGTAGGGATTACACTCCAAATGTTAGAATATCCCCCAAACCTACATACTATCGCTCTTACTTACGTACTCTACATTTATAGCTCATGCAAATATTTCTTTTTGCAGCTATTATTAAGGACTTGAGATATTTCATCTATGTATTTATTCATGGTCTGGATTGTGCCTGAAAGTAAAAACTGTTTTCTTTTTAGGTTTTAATATTATAATGTAGATGAGAAACGATTTGTTCGTTGGTAATGTACGACATTGAAAGTCCTTTAAAAGGAAGTCTTATATGTAGTAGTATAGGATAATTAAGTTGGCCTTCATAATGTGCTGTTTGACTGCTATGGATCGAAGATTATTAGGAATGAAAGAAAAATAAACTCAATGCTAAAATAATTATCCAACTAACATATTTTTTTATTCTAATTATATTAAAGAGGGTTGTTTAAAGATATTGCGTATGAAAAGATTTCTTAATTGGATAATTGCAATTAAAATAGGATGTTAATTTATGCTTACATACCCAAATATTGGACGGTAAAAACTCAAACATTGCCAAAAATATGTTTCATTTTGTGCATAAGAATTTACATTAATTTCACGTCTTGTGACTGTTCACTCGGTCTTCATTTTCAATCCAATGATGCACTCTGACGATTATAAAATTTTCAATAAAATTAAATAGTAATTAAATACATTGACACAATCCATATTTAGGTATTTATTTACAAGCTGAGCTAAATTTTTCTCTTAACTTGTGATCTAGGAAAATTATTTAAAAAAATTAAATAATAATATTGCTTAATTAATATATATTTATGTGTTGTTTCATTGTGCTTTATGATAAGGGAATTCGTTGCACTAAGGTTTGAGCATAATATTATTTTGGTCCTTGTCTTTTTAAGTGTCAAAGATAATTTGCCTTAAGCAGTTGTTCAACATTTTTATAATAATATGCAATGTATTCATTGACGTGATTACCAGACTTATTAAAAGAAATTAGGTAATTATCTGAACTTGGTAGAATTGATGAAAAATCAATAAATTTACATGTAAAATGGAATGGTGCCTAAAATATTCTGTACTACTTTATACTTGTGAAGATGACGGACCAATCCATGTGTCTTCTCGAGTTATTTGTATTCTCGGGGACTTTGAATGCTAGCTACAAAGTAGCGTGTACAAGCGTAAACAAGATCTGAAATTATATGTCTCTCCACTAACAATGGTGTTCCGCAGGAATCTGTTCTTGGACCTATTTTATTCCTTATTAATTTATATAAATAAAACATTGTTTTTTTTTTTCTTCTTAAAGATAGATTTTATTAAGGTTAATATTTATATAAAACTTCGCAGCTTTATTATGATTGTATAAGCGTCGTGAAGAATGTGCTGTGCCGGCATTATTTTTCACTGCTTAGCATTTTGGTTTGTGTTTCAGAAATATCTATTTTATTGTTATGTATATTGTTTAGATTCAGAGAAGTTAAGATTAATGTCGATTGTACCATTTTGAACATCACCTTTGAAATCACCGTAATCGCATTATGCATTCATTATTTCTCTTTTATAGCATTCAAAGGGCATTTAAAATAATGTAATTGATCAATACTTGATTTCAATGTATAAATCTCCATGTTAAAAAACATTTCTATGTGTAAAATACAGGTATTTTTATGATTCACAATAATCAAGATTATATTATTTGTTTATTGTAAATAATTCCGTGTTATTTTTGTTTTCTTCTTTAAAATGTTTAATAAAATATACAAAACTGATACCAATCAGCCTTTGGTTTCATTAAGTCTACACAAACATAGAAATATTCCGCTTCTATAGTAATCTGTGACCAAAATACATTTTGCCTAGCTTCAAATTAATTGTATGAAAACTTCTGTGACTAACATTCAGAATTTCATTTTGCTTTCTTAATACGATCCAGCATTTCAGTAAATCTTTTAATTCATCGGTCTACACAGGCAATATTACAGAACCAAAACACTCTTTCCCAATATTGAATATCCAAAAAATAAAAATCGGTCAGCAATTTTGTTGAATTTTTTTTTTTAGGAAAAAGTTAATATTTTTTAGGTAACATTATTTACAGTAACCTTACTTCATCTTTAACATTTATAATCAAAATTGTATATTTAACATTAGGGACATACATGCTTTTTATCTAAATGATTTCAGGTGTTAAATAGAAAATTCAATATCAAAAACTATAATCAGTACATTTTTGAACCAAATTTATTACTTGTAAAAAAATTCTAATAAAAATATATATTTTTAGTAAACACTTTTGACGATTCTTGTTTTATATAGGTTTACTGTATTACGTGTGATAAAAACCATCCTGTAAAAAACATTCTATAGATCATACCCTTTTTTAAGAAATTAATTTACATATGTATTTTGATTACAAAACTAGCTTTGCTTATTTATTCATTATATCTTGGGGAAGTTTTCATCAAAAGCTTTGATAATCATTCATGCAGAAAACCATTACCGGCTACTGATGCGACATTGACATTGTTCATAGGAAAAATGTGTTTCTCTTTTGGAGCATAGTGTAATATTTTCAATTGTTCAATTCATAGCATACCAATGTTCAAAGTAAGCTGCAAATACTAGGGACCCTTACACAGCAGGAGTAAAATATATATTTTTTGCATGTAGCCTTTCTATGTTCTTAACCCCGACACATTATGTTTTTTTATGCTTAAAGGAAAGTGCTTTTTTGTACTTTTTATGTCATAATATTGTTATCAAATATTTCCGCCATCAGTGTTTATCGTCATTTCATCATCCTAGCATGCCACACTGAGCAAAGTGTTGTATTCCCGCACGTAATTTAATTAGCAATGCATTTTATGTGTGCGTCTGAAACCTGCCAATGTTTAACTAATAAATCTTGCACTACTTCAAATCCCGAGTCTAATTGGACCCATGGAAAACTGATTTATTCTTGCTAAGTAAGCCAATTACAACATTCAAAACTTACTTGCGATGCTTCATTGTTATACTAATACTCTGCATTCGCCAAATTAAATCCACAGTACACGCTTAAACCCATTCATTGTTCTACATTTTCATTTCACCGGTTATCTGTTTAGAGAATACATGCGTTTTTAATTGTTTTTTTTATTTACAAATTAATTTTATTCCGATAAACTCTAAACATAATTATTAGGACTATTTTTTGGAATTGTATAGAGATAAAATCAGAACATTGGATGGGTTGATGTACATATGTAAAAAGTGTGACCTCTTCCATCCAATATTTACACTAATATTTTACCAATAGCTGCTTTCAATTGTTTCTCTATTAAAAATTTAATATTTTGTTGATTAGATGTTTGTTAAACAAATATTAGATCCAATGGGTTTGGATAACAGAGGTCACCCTAAAATAATGGAGTTTTTTGATCGGTTATTAAATCCGAATATCAGAATAGTTTTGTGTGACGCTGAGGGATACGGTATGGATGGACGTGGTGGTATTTAAAGTATTGGTGTGCCATTGCAGACATGAGTAGGTCTACTCAATCCTATCACAGCATGTTTACCGCGGCGCTGAACAGCTCCATGTGGCGCTGCAAGTCATGCGGGAAGGAAGTGTCCAACAGGTGGCACCACTCTCACAGCCACTCCAGCCAGCGCTTCCCGTGTCCGTACTGCGCCTCCACCTACAGTCGCATCGACACTCTCCGCTCGCATCTGCGCTCCAAGCACTCCGGCCTGCTGGCCCGGGAGTACTAATCCTTGTCGACGCCCGAACAAAACATTGCCGATGACAGCCCTTCTCAAATGTACAATGAGACTGATTTAGCAAGAGACAGTCGCTTGTATCCACCTGCGAATCGGCAAACTCTTAGGGAATAAATTTAACACGAGATGTTTACTCTCTTACCATCGGTGTGCCATTGCAGACTCAAATAGGTCTGCTCGATCCATCACGGGATGTTTATATTACAGCTAACAACTCCAATCCTGCTAAACTGCAATAAGGTAGTCAAGTCTCAATGGGTTCACTTGTCCTTTTGCAAGACCCACACACAGTGAGATAGACATCCGCTTAATTGCTATAGATATCACTTAATTGCGATGGACTACATATCTTTTTTAATAAAAATATTACCAACCGTGAGGTTGCGTTGAGTTTTTATGACTTCTTGTGCATTTTTGTGCTAATGTGTTAGACCACAGATGGTATACGCCCTAACTACGGGAACTGCAGCATGCTCCACATTGGCAAGAAGCATAAACAACTCGCAAATTAATTACCCAGAAAACTGCTGTTAGCGAGCATTATTTCAACGGAAATTAATGTAGTGATCTCAAAATTTACATGTTTTTTTTTTGTTTGCCCGGAGGTTTGTAAAGGGTATACATAACTTAATCTCCCATGTTAGCTTCATTATATTTTTTGTCATTTTTCTACATGTCTAAATAAGCATGTAATCTTTTTATATATTACTGCAAACTTGTAATACGTATTTGGGTTTAATTTTTGGAATACGAAAAGATATACAGAGAGCCTACCGTATATACATAAAATAATAACCTATGGTTTGTAGTTGCTTTGATCATTAAAATGGTATTTGAAATTGTAAAAAGAAATATTTTAATGGTGTGAATTCAGTTTACATTCTAAATGATTTATTCACTTAAAATGATCTCCAAAACAAATTCACTAACTGAGAATCTTCAGGAATAAAATTCTTACATAATGAGAATTTATCTCATAAAAATGAGGATAATGTATCAAGGTCCCAGTAAGTTGCTGGATAAATATCTGATTGGCACGTCTAACTCTGGAAACACAGGCAACTTGGAGCTGCTCTTATGTATCCGCTTTATCCATCGATACATGGGCACCAGTAGCCACTATTTATCTATCAGTGCTCATGAATGGTCCCAGTATACCAAAAGATTCCTCTGTAGCACTTTTTATTTGTAGATATGAGATTATATTTCTGATGCTTTTTTTTTAATTTTTATTAAAATTCTGTTGAATGTGTATAAAATATCAAAATCATTTTGCTAATGTTTCAAAATGAGGATATGGAGATTTAAAGTTTTTTTTTCTGCCTCCCACAGAACATGACTTCATGACACCTCATGTCATTGACAATATGTATATCGGAAACAAACATTCTATTGGCAAATTATTCCTTTAAATAACACGGTGTAAAGAGCTGTTTTTACCGATAAAAATTATAATTTAGTAAATGTTTGAGTTATGCAACGATGTAAAGAAGAATATGGAGAGAAAGGGATAGATAAGTGATGTAAAAATTTATTTCAAATTATTTACAGGGTAAAAAAGGAACCTTAGTATTTTTCTCATCAAACGAATAAAGAAAATAAGGTTATTTATGATTCAATTGTTTAGTAATTTATTTAGCGTGTTTCACAAGTGCATATTTTTACATCTTCACATTCTTTATTGACTATATTTCATCATTATTGATGAAATATTTCTATTTTTAGCATGAGAGATGCGCTGACCAATCGGATATTTTGTCAACTAAACATTAGATCTTTTATCCCGTTGTTAACCTGATTTTCCACAGAAGGACAAAGTTTTTGTAAAAAAAACTATCTTTTATAAAATTATCACAACTGGGTATTTTTATTCGATGGTAGATTACAATATGAAAAAAAGTAGGTTTTATCTTGTTCTGAGACTTAAAAAATGGTCGCCTAAACCAATTAGTCGGCCTTAAAATGGACTAGTTGATAGTCATCTGAACCAGTAGTTGGTGCATCTCTAGTCATTATCACGCACTATTATAATGATAATGAGTGTAATAAAGTCATCTTATTTCAATCATGGTGCTATGTTATACAAAATTTAGTTTACTTAAATTTTTATTAGACAGTAGAGTGAAAGTACTTTATAGAGTCGCTACTCATTTTGTTTGCGTATTATGTAGTTTTTAAATTACTCAAAGTAAATATTTTAATGTGTGATCTAATTTCAGTTGATTTCTGATGATTATTATTTTTTGCATTTATCGTTTTAGTAAAAGCACAAGTTCATCTTTGGGAAACATACCGTCCATTTTTACTATGAAGACATCCATATATTTGTTTGATCATTGGTTATGGGTAGGCTTTTAAAAAAAAAATGTATGTATACTCAACTTTTTTTTAAATAATTAGTATCCATTTAAATATTTCTAAAAACACAAAACATAATTTTTTGTTTTTTATAAATTTCTATAAACGTTTTTTTTAAAGCAGATAATATAAAGATATTAAACGTGTGGGACCTTGAAATATTTTTTAAAGTAAAAATAATCTTAGACAAACACAATGTACATATATATCCGAATTTAAGATACCACATATATTTATAAATCTTAAATAATTTACTGATTTTTACTTCTATTTAGGTGATGCTCTTCTCTAAAGTTTTATTTTTCAAATTATACACAATTTAAAATTCTCAATAGGTTAGCACAACACTGAAATGTAATGTTGTTACATATATAAAATGGACTAGTCTTTTGTTTATATAATTGTATCATATTATAGATTGAATGCAATCATAATTTTCATCTCAATTTTTTATTAAACTATGTACTAAGTACTTAAAAGTGTCACATAGTAATTAACTTAGTCAAGGGTAAAAGCAGTAATTGTTAATGGAACACAAATTATTATTATTTGGTAATATGTAGTATTTTACATAAGAATTTTCTTGTGCTCTGAACATGAGTCGATGGTTGTGTTTTAAAAAGTTAAGTAATATTTACCCTAGACTTGAAGAGCGGTAAGGCTATTTAAATCAAGAGTCGTATGTTAAGAGTGATGCGATATTGGCTGTGAAATATTTTTGGTAATTACTATTGACTGAGCATGCCTTGAATGGATAGTGCGCCAAAATTACCAATCCAATTAAGTAAACACTTCAAAATTTTAATTCAAATATTCGTTATAGGTTTTATTTGAAAGTGTTTATGTTAACCATAATGATATTTTGAAATTTTGTTGTTTTGTATCATGGTCCAAAAATGTACTGATTTTTTGTGAGGGAAGTCAATTAAGCTAGGTAATGGTTGAGATAGTCATCTACTCCATTGAGAGATGTCATTGTATGTATTATGTGAACTTTGATCTCCGTTTTATTTTATGTTTTATATATTTTTAACTATCCTATATTAGTAATTTTATTATATTTGAAATATTGTGTTATATGTATAAAAAATATTGAAAAGATTTAAAATAGCTTAGTTGATCTTTTAAAAAATGTATTAGGTATACAGGTATTCAGGTATATATGAAATATACCTGAATGATTGTGTTGTGTACATAATTAAAATTGGCCTCTTTATTTGTTATGCACTAATCCTCTAATCTTTTGACTGTTCAAGACGTCTTCTCCATATCTTTAGCATCTTGCTTTTGCTTTATTTCTCCTTGCCCATCGTGTCACGATATTCCACTGATTTATTCATGATATAGGGCTGCACAGAACTACACTTTGTTTTGACATTATAATTTTAAAAAATTCATATTTTATTAGTTATTACTACGGTAATTATGTGTATTTTTCACTACCAAAGTGATATTTGAACTTTTCAATCTGTCCACGAAAGAATGTTTGTTTTATTATGGCTGCCTCGTATGTTGTATTGCAGGTTATAACTTTGAATGCTCCCTGAAAAAAATCTAATATTGAACTATGCTGTTGCGGTAAATGATTTTCTTTTTGCTGTAGACTCTGTTCAACTTACATTTATTCATATACATATCGCTCACTCCTTTCAACAACGTCATATATCAAAAAACTTGATTTTTCAGGAGATCGTTTTTAAAGTTTAAAAATATAATAAAATGTATTAAAAATAAATATCAAGCCACTTATTGAATTTTTTACTATGGAACATATCTTTTTAGGTAAAACCTAAATGTTTTTTCTCCATTTGAAAAATATTAGGTTTATTAAAAAAAAAAATTAATAATACCTTTTCTTCAAAATGAAAAAACAACACTTTCTGCCCTGTAGTGGGTAAATATTAAGTTAAAAATATGCCGCTTTTGCTGGGATATAGTTAATTTTTTGGGCATTCCGAAAACATGCAAAACTGAAAATTGACGATTTTTGATATATGACGTTGAAAGGAGTGAGCTTTATATATGTACTTCACTGATCTTCAGTATTACATTCAAGGTGAGTAACAGAAGTGTGTATTTAACAGTTTTGTTCTCTAACAAAAGTTACGTTTCCCGAATCAGTAACTTTCTGTTGATGCTTGTCAATGTGGATGAGTCTTTTGAAAATTGCTTTTTTAAGAAGTAAGTACGGTTTTATAGGTTGTGATAAGTATGTAAAAGGCTTTATTACAGAAGATTGATAGCTATTTTTCATTGCAAGCAATGTTTCATCCCAGAAAATGTTACGCACATTAATGGTTTTTTAGCTTTGCTTTTACTTGATTTCTGAATTAGTTAAAAACTGTTTTTTAATCTTTGGGAAAAATATTGACTCACACCACACCACTACACCTGATAATGTTTTACGCATTCAAATGCCATAGCACTCATAACAACAAAAAAATCTTTCATATTGCGAACTAATAATTAAATAAAATTTGTTTCTCAATTAAAAATATTTTTACTAAACATCTATATGTTTATACTTTTTGCTAAGCATGGTCGAATATTATATAGAATTTGGCAAGGTTATCCCTCTTTGAGTTGTGAGGGTCGTTACGTGGAATTTGAGTAGACCCTCAGATCAGTAAGTAATATATAAATAAATATCTATTTACACAATATATGGGTATTTCTTTTTTATTAATGATAATTTTGATTGAATATCTGTAAATTTTATAATGTGAATGCATACAAGTATGGTAAATAATGCATTATGGTATAGTTTTCATTCTAGAATCAAAAGAAACACAGTTGATTTTTAATTTACAGAGGCATTTTTTTTTTCAATTTGTTATTTGTTAAATTTTTATTTCTTAAAATCATTAATGTGAAATTTGTAGGGCCATACAAAATATATATCTACATAGATCCTTAATTTTTTTTGTTTATTTTAAACAACGTATTATGGATTTTGTTATTTTTATATTAGTTAGCAGTTCTAAGCAGTTAAATGCTCAAGTATTTTGTTTTGGATTTTATCTCAGTAAATTATCAGCCAACTGTATTTCATACAACATCTGGGAATGGTCTCGAGACTCAAAAAGGAAGAAAAATAATAGCTTCTGCATTAAAGATAAAATTGGTTTGATGCATTCTACCTAAATAAAATTCTCTCTCGGGAGTTTGAAAAATATGTTTCCTGAAGGAAATACACACTTAAATTAAGAAGTCCTGAAGGTAAGGCAAAACTCCAGAATGGTAAGTGCTTATTTTCACTCTATGAGTAGTTTTTAATGCAGGGCTTCTCAAACTGATAAAAGCACCTTTATTCAATAGTCCAATTGCTACCAGGAAACTACCTAAAAGCTCGGACTAGAATGTTCTCTGCATTATCTGAAAATAAATATGTGAACAATTTTAATTATCGTAAATAAAATACTACAAATATATTTTTCGCAGCCACTGAAATGCAATAACAGATTTTTGGAACAAGCTAGCATTTTGCTCTACAGACAAGTTTGCGATGGTACTGTGACTGTTTTTAGAGCTCTAAATACATATTCCATGTCATCACTGCGCTTTAGTGACAAAACAGTGTAGATCACAAAAAAAACTGGGAATTTCCTTTTTTCATATTTTATAAAGTATTCGAAAGGCACAGCTTTGTTAAAGAAGAAAAGTGAATGTCGAAGAAAGTTAAAAACTGATTTATCATGATTGGTGGATGCGTATTTATTTATACATTAAAATATGCATTCGTATATCGTCACATTTTTATTATGGACCAGTGATAGGTACGCATTTTTTTTTTAAATTGGCTGCATTACTTAATTTTACTTATTAACATTAATTAGACTTTAAAAAAATCTAATTGATTCTGAGTTTTTGTCATTTCAAATTCAAAAAATTGTTTAGAAATGTCGATAAAATGATAAATTTAAAAGGTATATATATATAAATCCGTGCAAGTAAAATAAAGAGTGAAAACTCGAATCACGCGAAAGAAAAAACGTGCATTAATTGATTAATATCGTGGGTAAGTACTTTTTGTAAATTCAGAAAAAAGTTCTTGCAAATAGCAACACTCTTTTAAATGTCAAGCGTCATTTGACAGCTCGTGATCCTTGGTCTTGTTCTCGTGGAAAGATTTCATTTAATAAACACTTAAATTTCATTAAAAAAATCCGGTTTTTAAGTAACAGGCCTAGTATGTTAAATATAAATTTAATATTACGAAATAAAACTTTTCTGTAAATATAAGAAAATATTTATTTAATTTAATCTTAGTGTGTAAATATTATCCGTAATAAATGCTTGATGTTTTTTGTGTAAATGTTACAATATATATATATTAATATGTGCAGTGTAAAGTATTATTCAATAAGAATCATATATAATGGTTAAATTCATCTATTTCATTGATCGTATACATTCTACACTTTGTAAAAATGTCAATTGGAAAAATAATACTGTCTATTTTCACATTGTAAAACAAATTAAATGTTTATCTGCTTTTATTGAATATTACTAAACATAAATAGGCTAAGTCAATATTATGTCTACATGATAATTATTAAAAATACTCTTATATTATTACTCCCGAACGATTTTTGCGAAGGGTGAATCAGAATCGCATAATTGAAATGTGACAATGTTTATGTCTTTCTCATGAAATATTTCAAAATAATTACAGTAGGATACCTAAGTCAGAAAACATAATTTAAATGTTTTCATGTTGTACTTGTATTAAACTTATGTCTGTCTAACATTTTTGAATCCCTGAACTACAAATCATTGAATTATGTGTAATTTAGTAGTCAGTAGTCACATGGAAAAAGGTTATATCTTTTAATCACGGAATAATTTTTGTTTCATTTTACAAAAAAATGTTTTACTCAGCAGAAACACTGCTTGTTATAAAAAAATATATATTACAAATATTTTCATTAATCGATTCGATAGTCAGTTTGTGGTAATATCTACCCATTTTTAATTTATATTTTACTCAGTAAAAGCCACTTTAAAAAAAAATCTATTGTGATACGTGTTTCGATGTATTACACATCATCTCCAAACACCATGTTTCAAATTTGACTTGAATTATAAATATTTCAATTAAATGGTATAGCTACAAATTGTGTTTTCTAAATGCTCATCAATAATTTATACTGATGTGGTAGAAGTATTTAAGGGACATTAAGATGTAATAATAAAGAAGATCTTTTGATAAATTAATAAAATGGTCAATGTGCGTTCTCGATATGACGATTCTGCTTATTTTTTAATTCAATACTTTTAGTATAAAATAAACTCGATAATTATGGCCAATGTCTTTTCAGTGTCTCTAGCAAAATTTTTTTTGTCTATTATAACCTCTGCCATGAGACTACTGAATTTAAAAAATAAAGAAATGTAATTTTCTGTTTGTACATATTCAAATTAATATGTCATTTCATGGCAGAATTGTCTGTTTAAAATTAAAAATATTGTTATTAAATTAAAAATGTGTCAATGTTTGGTGTCTCAACATATTTTCATGTTAATAAATGTCTATAAAATACTCAAGGAAATGGAGGAAGTTTAACATTTTAATATTTATTCTTACACAATATTATTTGTGCAAGATTCTTTCGATGTTAAATATTTTAATCACTACCCGTTATGTATTGATGTGTAGATATAATGTTAAAGTTTTTTTTGTCACATCAATTTTTTTTAAATGACTTGTGATCTAAATTTTAAGTATGTGCTCCCAGATTTTATTTTATTCATTATATCAATTCATTTCTATTAACACAATAAGGACGGGAAAGGTATTTCTACCCGTTCGGTCGATTGATGCTTAAGGACGAGAAGGGTATTTTTACCTTCTGCGCCAGCCTCATTTCAAAGTCAGAAAAGAAGGAATTATTTAATGTTTTTATATGAATATTATGTATCAATGTCTTTGCTGAGGTCTTAACTATATGAACACAATTATCAAATCCCTTCGCCAGCGCTCCACAGACATAAAAAATACCCATCATTAGTGTGTTGATCTACAGCATATGTGACTACACATGAGTGTTATGAATTACTTTTCACCTTAAATATTAATTTCAGAATTTATTTCTCATTGTTCAATAACCAAGTAAATAAAAAGGAAGAAAAAATCAGAGAAAATAATGTGTTCCTTTATTTTTGTTTTTTTATTTTATTTTTTTTTATTAGAAGCTGCTATAATATTGTGATGCTTTTTTCCAAATACGGGTTTACTAATTGTACGTCTATTGAAATATGATTGATGTTGTGTATAGTCATAAGAATTGCAGACATTCAATGTGTAACATGTTTTTAAAATTCAATGTTTATTGTCTCATTTAATTTTAATATGTATGTTATTTATTTGGCTTCTTCTTATTACTTTAAAAACATGTAAAAAGTGTATATTTTTGTAATAAATTAACCTGTGATCTCTAAATGCGTTATTTTATTTATTTCAATGTATACATCAACCACAACATAAACATGTTCACTGCCTGATTTCCCTATTAAAATTTGGATAAATTAATAGTATTAAATACAAAGATGCTAAATTAAAAAAAAAACATCTCATTTAATGGAATGGGTACCAAGTACTAAAAGTTGTGTGAATTAAAATTCAACAGGGCTATGGTTTCAGTTATAGAAAATATTTACATAAAAAAAATACATGGTTTGAATAAACAACTTTTTTTTAAATGTTACATCAAATACTCACTTGAAGCAGTTCAGACAGATCCAAAAGCTGCTTTTGATCAAAATAATTGTACATTTCCCACATTGTTTATATATGGTATGGCATGTGGTATCTTTCTACTCAAAGATATTCAAATTAGAAATTTATAATTACAAACATGAAAAAACTTTGGTAAACTTTCCTGATAGCATTGTACAAAAGAAAGTCTTATGATATATCACTTTATTTTTACCGCGTTATAATATTTATGAATGTCAGAAGACAGACTTCCACGTATTGCCCTTCAAGGAAACTCTGATGGACGCGGATCTCCAAAAAGGTGGAAAAATAGCAGAGAGTCAACATCCCAAGAGCGACAGGCGGAGGCATAAACAGATCCTCAGGATTTACAAAAAAAAGAAGCAGATGGTAATATTTATTGTTTGTCTGCCTCTGTGGTATAGATGAAAGTTCTTTAGGCTACCATGTATAAGATCTTGGGTTTGATTCCCAGGAGGGCTAAAATAAATTATTAATTATTTTACTCAAAACATTTGTTGCACATATACCCTGATCTGACACCTGAAGTGCGGGACTAATCACACTGTCTCCAAGTAATTTGCAGTCAAGTTAGTAATGAGTCCATCCGGTGCGGAGCCTTTTGCATCATTATATGTGGAAAAGGGTAGGAGAAACAGGTAAAATTAAATGCTCAAATCACTGTAATATTTTTAACACAAGAAAGTGTTTCTTCTGAAAGTGATTCTTGAATGCTCCATTAATTAAAATTTGTTATTGGGGTCGGGGAAGGTGTAATACTTGTTTTAAATAAAGGATAAGTATATACATAAACTTAATAAAACACCAATATTTAAAAAGTTTATTTTATTTTATTTTCTCTCAGGTTTAAATAACATAGTTTATGGTTAAGTACAACTTTGAAAAAATTATTATTACAATTTGATTCAAAATTTCTTGAGAACTCGATAAAACTTCTTTGATATTGGAAGTGTGAGTTGACTAGAATTCGATAATGATTTCCTGATTTTGTTTTAACCATAATTTATTGGCACGTTACATTTTACTAAAGTTCATACGTGTAAAAAATCACTAAATTATTTCTTAAAGCAGGAGATATAAATATCATGTACTTACATTTAATCACAATTATTAATTATCCTATTTATTGCACAGAGTTATATAAGAGTGATATTCAAAACTTAATTAATACAAGGCTTAATCTGAAACGAAATCTTTTTAAATAAATTTTAAAACATCTGTGGCATTTGGCTAATAAGTTTCTGATTACAGTAAATTATCCCCCTTTGTAGTGCGTGGCTATTTGGTTACCATGCTAAAGTTACCAGGTTAGAAAAAAACTAATGTTTATTTATTGTCACCCTGGACTGGTACCTGAGGCACAATACTGATCGCCTTTCATTCACGTTATTAACAATCAAGATAACACTACCTTGAGGCGATGCAGTGCCCTATGCACAATTGGTTGAGCATGTGTGTTAGAAAAAGAAAAGATGCATTTATTTGGTTATGTAAATATGCAGTTACATAATTTGTTCATAAGACATTAACTTTTTTTTAAATAATAGTAGTTATAATATTTAAGGGTTTATTGGCCAAGACCACAGACAAGTTAAAACAAAGAAAATAAACAAATTGAATTTAAGGTTCAAATAAAATCTAAAATTTTGTGTTTTGAATGCCAGAAATACACATTTTTATCTTGAGAAGGTTTAGGAGTGAGACCATTAGGAAATTCAACTGTAAGTAATACATAAAAATAAAGCTTTACAATTGCTAAACTTAAACATCAACAAACAAACAAAATACTTTTTCTTCTTTAACAATTTAAATATATACTACACCTTTTCAATTTTATTCATTCAAAGATCATGTTCAACAATAAAAAGCTACAAACAAGTATAATTATGCCTTTGTACATATTTTACAATCTACCCACATATTTGGATAAAACCTTTAAACATTTTTATTAATTATTCAAAGTCATATAATTGAAAAATATATTGTACAAACAAAAAATTCAAGGATAATATTTTGATTACTAATTTAATATTCAAAAACTAAATTTGTTTTTGGTTATAACTGTCCAAAATCATCAGAAGATTATCAGAAGATGTTATTTTGTATTTTTCTGTAGGTAGACTGATATTACTATTTTGTTGTATTTATTTTGTTAAAATTAATTAATAATTTCTATTTGAGGCATTAACTTTGTGATTTTCCATTTTATAATTGAAATGTAACTTTGTTTAAAATCACTAAAATTATTTTATTATCACTTAATTATAATGTCTACCGGTTTCAAAGCTAACCACTTCTTTATCAAGACTAATTAATAGTAAAAACTAAATATTTTTATTATTATTCAGTCTTGATAAAGAAGCGGTTAGCTTCGAAACCGGTAGACATTATAATTAAGTTACAATAAAATATTTGTAGTGATTTTAAAACAAAGTTACATTTTAATTATAAAATTAATTTAATTTGTGTTATTTTTTTAATAACAAATGCAAAATTTGAAACATAAAAATTACAGTTGGTTGATTTTTAATAAATACCCCACTTATACAAGATGCATTTTCCCATTAATATTACATAATATGTACTTTTGTAAAAAAATTAAATAAAAAAACAGATAGTGAAGCAATTTCCATATTGCTATTGATGTAATTTACTAAGTGCATCAATTTAATTGAAAAAAGTAGTATATAACTGTATAAATACAATACTGATATTTATGTTGGTAGAAATAATATGCCGTTCTGAAAATAAATGAATATAGGATTTCTCAAAATAAATAGCTTGTTGATAAGGAGTTAATTTGATATTGCACTTCAAATTTAAATGCACCCATTGTGAGTATATTATTTATCTCCAATTCATTAAATGTGATTTAAATTATTCTTACTGCAATATTGTCTACGTTTTTCAATTTTAAGTAACACAATAAAAAATGACATTTTTAAAAAAGGCAAAGACCGTTCCTATTTCCGTGAGTCTGAAAAAACAAGAATGGCTCTAGCTTTATCTGCCTGGCAAAATTTTTTATCTGTGTTTTTATTGATTTTTAAAGGAATATTTCTTAAACTCCTTCTTCAACATCATTTCTTGAACTATTTCTTGACCTTAGATGAATTGATTTTATGAAGTCAAGTTCATCAGTCCTAAGCTCTAGGATAACTCAACAACGCCCATTATTAAGTTGTGTTACTTTAGAAATACATTTGTGATATGTATTTTTTTATTAATTATTATTAAAATTGATCCATAAAAAAAATAGTTCTCTAACTATCATTAATTATCGCTTCATCCATACAAACAATCTGATTTACAATAGATACATACATGCTTTCCTTTTACTCTTTAACCCTTAATAAATAAGATATTTTAATTTCTTTACATATGGAAATTATACTCCATAGTGCCTGAGTGCTCCACTCATCCCACTTGTATTTATTTCTATAATTTCCGCTTTCTCTGTTTCCATATCAGTCATGACTTCTTTATCCACTGTTGTAACTTCTTCTGATTCTGGCTTAGAGGTCTTTTTTTGTTTTTTCATTTTTTCCTCCAATTCTTTATATTTGATTGTAAGGTATCTGAAAACATTTAAAAATATACATAAATATGGTGCAAAATCGGAAATCTCCTAGCCACCAAATGAAAGAAATAGATAAATATGTATTATGTAGTTCTGGCTATGCATATTACTGGATTTATCCTCTAAGGGTATTAAGATTTATTATAGATGCTTCACAGAGATAAAGCAATTAAGAGGGAGGGAGGGATTCGTTGATTCAGTACGAATGTTGCATACAAATAATAAGAGGCTATTGCTATATTACATCACAAGAATCTTGCTAAACGTCATCATAAATTCGCACATGAATGGGCACTTGGATATTGAATATATGTATACATCATCTATATAATTAAGCGGTTTGACTGTTCGCAAAAGATGTTCATATTACTTTCTTTTAAATTGTTTCGTGTCTGTGAAACAGCTATGACAAATCTTGAGAGCAAATATGATAATTCTGGAATAGTTTAATTTTTCTTTTGTTTTCAATGCATTCTCTAGTATCAATATTTGGGACATTCCGTTTGCAGTACTAAAGTTTTTCATTCAATGATGATCATGATAGTTGAAAAAGTTAAAGAAAATCAGAGGAAGAACGCCATGAAGCTGGAGTGTTCAGACACTGAAGCCAACTGGAGCCTCGCTTTTCTCTACTACCCTCTTAGTTCAGGACATGGAAGGATGGAAGCAGCTGATAAACCAGAGATTGCTTTCTAGCAATCTCTGGTTTATCAGCTGCTTCCATCTTCTGATCACGATCCTCAATCATGAGGGATACACTTAAAAGTAGGTTATATGATCATGGACATATCAATGACATAGCAAGTCTCATTTGTCATGGAAGAATTAAAAATAAAAATTGAGTTTAGTTAACACTTACTTATCAACCAAGGGTCCGCTGTAGTCCTCTGGGAATTTTGGTGTGTATGGCAGAATGTACTTATAAAGTCGTTCATTCAAAACATACAGTTGAGCTGTTGAATCGCACTTGACATTAAACCACCAGTCACACGTCAGTGCTACTTGGCTGAATATCGTTCCATTGGGGCACAGGAATGAAGCTTGTCCACCATTGAGATCGCAATAATGCCATACCTAGAATATTTAATTTATTAATGTAATTAAAGGGTTTTGCATTTTGTGATTCTTACATCATGCACTGTTTGAACTTTCTAACAATATTTAGGACTACATTATACAGAGTTTATCATCATGGCACCTACTCATTTTGTATTTTCTATCATGCATTCATTTCCTGTAAATCATTTTGACATTAATAAGTCAATATAATAAGATAATAAAATAGACTGTGAATGTGGTTTTGTGGTCTTAAATCTATGCTTTCAATAGTGCAATGATATGTGACAACTTTCATAAAATCACAACAGAAAAAAGAAAGACATTTGGTTTTAAATAAATTGCAAAAATGACATAAACAATGAATGGTTCAATTTGTGCAAGATGTAGAGATATAAAAAAATATGAGTATTATGGCGTAAACATAAAAAACCATTAGATTGGGAATTAGATCCAATAATTTTAGGAATATGATACTATAAGCTTTATATAGTTTTGTATTTGTGTGATTCTACTGAAAGTGTTCAGAATTATTGGTCTATTATAAATTAGTTTGTAAATTCACCTGACAATTGGTTTCAGGATCACCAAAGAAACCTTTGTAGCGTTGGGTTTTACAATCAAATTGTGTTGGAGGTATCACAGACAGGATTGGATAGTCTATACCAGGTTTTCCAGGTGTACCCCCTAATTCGTTTTCTTCGGCTAAGTAATCTTGATTACTTCCGAGACCTTGTATTCCTGGATGTTCTGGAATTGATAAGAATATTAGTGTAATAAATACTGTATTATACTCTATTGAACCTAACTAGGCAAATTGCAAATTCATAAACTATCCAAGTCCGACGCATGGTCACCATCAAATTATGCCCTTAGTTTATACTGTAATGCTTCAATACTAAAAAGTAATTGGATGAATTTGTTTTATAGAAATGAGTATGTGTTATTTTTTCGGTTACGCAATTGATGGTACTTACTACTTTTCCTCAGTTTACATTTCTTTCTAGCTTAAGTTTTTGGCATGAAATTGTCAAATATAATAAGTGTTTAGAAATATGCCACCAAATGTGTTCGCTGATTGGAATGATTAATAATAAATGATTTAATTAAACTACAAAATGAAGCAAAAGCTTCATTAAAAGAAGTCATCATTTAATTCTGATTCTTAATTCGATCGCCCATATCTTAATATATATGAACATATGTATTTCTATCTCATAATTTTTTTTCAGCAGTGCGGTGTAACTTCTCCAGAGATAATATTTAAATTTATTTATTGTTCTACAATTGTTAAGGTCTCATTGAATGTGATTTCATCGAATTCTTCTCTAGTGAGAGAAATAATTGATTAATTAATCAAGGGTGCTGATAACACATGGATTAGGATATCTTCTTTGGCTTGTAATCTATTTCATTATTTTTTTATCTACTATTTGTTAAGATTTCAATTTTAATAAGTTAATTTTATAGTGTTAAAGAAAGTTACCTTTTTCCAAATCTTGGGGAGGATACTCATGTACTGGAAGAGGTTTCGGGACAGGTAAGATTTTAGTTTTTGTTTTAATTCGAGCACTGTAACGATGTGGATGGACATCATTATTTATTTTCACCGCTGGCTTAGAGGGAATCCTAAATGGTGTAGGTGTGCTTAAAATAGTTACCGGTGTTGAACTTTCAACAAATTTTTGGTTATTTTTAAGGTTATTTAATATTTGCACCAGTGTTTTAATAGAGGAATCAATGTTGTCAGTAGTCAAGGTCTGCGGTAGTGAATGTGAATTTTGAAGAGTCTTTAAGATCTTTGCTAAATTGTTTTCTTCATAAAAGTCATTTGGTGTCGATTCATAATTATTCAGATTGGATGAGATGTCGGCATAGTCTTCTGGACTCTCTGTGTAAACCGGAGGTCTTTTGGTAGGTCTCGGTTTGTGTTGAATTTTCGGTTTCTGAGTGCTAACAGCATAATCGTCATAGTCAGACTCTAATCCAGTCGGGCTATATGGGGTGGTTGTTATGTACACAAATTTTGTTTGAGGAGTAGGAATACCCGTGTTGACCATTGGCTTAAATCCAGATTCTGTAACAGGGCTGAAGCCAACGGATGGTTTTTTCACATCAAAGTTTTTGACCGTCTGATAAACAATTTGGTTATTCAATTTTCTTGGTTGCTGTTGTTCTAGCGGTGGTGAGTAACTACTGTAAACATCATGATCTTTTTGATTGTTGTCGTTGTAATATTTTTCATCAGGTGTTGAAACATCATAGTAGTTTTGTTGGTAGTTACTCTTTACTTGGACAGGAACCGGGATGGGTTGGTTGGTGTAAGTGTTGGCTTTAGGTAAAAAGTAATCGTTACTATTATCAGGCACTGGAATTTGAACTGGAGGCGTTTGTTCATATGGTACAAGTTTATATTGTTGCGCCTTTGGTCGAACGGCTTCGGGTTTTACATAATATTGAACTTGCGGTACTTCGGGCGTTTTGTAAAAATTCATCGAGTTAACCTTAACTGGAACGGGAATTGGCCGTTGATAATCAAAATGATTATTTGCGTTCTTTGGTGGAGGTGGCATTATCGCTTGATACTGTGAAATATGACTCGATTGCGGAAAGCGAAATCTTTGATTGGTGTTATAGTTCACATTGTTGGATGGTTTCTGTGGATAGTAATCTTGAACAATCTTATTTGGATAGGCTGATGCGATATTGAAGTTTGTCAACCTGTTGCCTTGGTATTGAGGGATGTTATTGTAATGTGAAGTTGCCAGTTTCCCATTACTTTGTACTACAACCCTCTCATCTACACCTTTGGGTGAATATAGTTCAGTTTGTGGATTATTGAAATCATTTGCTAAGTAAAAGGTCATGTAAGGAATGAGTCGCCTGTATCTTTCATTGACAGGCAACACTGTGTAATTTAGGTAATTTTTTTCTGTGGTGGTGTAACTGTTATCAGACTTTTTGTAGGGATTGATGGGTACGAATCCTCCTACTTCTATATTTTTCATATTAACAGATATCATTTTTCTTGTTGGGCTGTTTCCATTCGGCAAAATTGTGATCCCTCCGGTGTATGCCAAGACTGCAACAAAAATAAATAAACAATAATAACAATTCATAATATAATAACGGCTATAAATAAGAATAAATCAGTATAAAGATATTTTAAAATAGACTAAGGTGTTTTTAAAAAAAATCTATTGATACAACAAATATTTGCCCCTTTTCATGCCAACAAACAAACATTGAACAAAAACCCAGAATTTTAAGTTAAATTTAATAAATCATTATACAATTTATTATTCTTTATCAGAGACTAGATTATTCACTGTAAGGATTATATATCAATATTATAGGTGTCTCATCTTGAGATGAAACATCTATCGTTTACATAGGAAAGATGTTTCCTCTCAAGATGAAGTTCCAATATGTGGTGATTTGACTTTGTGAGGAATGAAGAAATATGGCACAGGACCTAGCAACCCATGGTTACAACTGTCGTTAATAAAAGGCGATTTGGTTGTCTGGGCAACGTACTTTACATGCCTCCTGAAAGCCTTAAATCAAGCTTGCCTTTTTATAAGGCATAGGTTTCTGTCGCCTAGGATGTCCACTGCTGACAGTTTGCCGAAAGTTGTCGTCTAAACTTACGGACGCGGACCTGACTTAGAAGGATACAACGAAGCTAGCAACCGACAGAAGACCCTGGAGGCAGATTGTGGACTCCATATATTCCACGTAGGGAGTGGATATGAATGAATGAAGGCAGTTAAGCTGAAATATTTCAGTTTAGAGATACACATTAAATTACATTTTATTGTTCACTATTATTGAAGAAAGCGCCCGAAATTCCCAGATTTTAATTGAACCGTATGACGACACGTATTTTATTAACAGCCTTTTCCACTTTCGGCTGTAATCACCCGAAAACCAACAAATGACTGTGAAAGTATGAGAAAATTAATTTTATTCGCGTGAAAAATAATTTTGGCAAGTGACTGGTGCAGAAACGAGGGGATTGTTTTACTAAGTGCCTGTATGATGAGTTAATAGGTATTTCGGCGCAGAATGCCTATTGTTCTGCGATGTGTGCTCGGAATTTGTCTCGTTAAAACAAAGAAATTCCAATTTAGACCAGTGCTACAACAATACAATGTCTAAATACAATTTCTAGTAATATAAACTATAATGAATGCCCTATTCCATTGAGCACCTTTGCAATATGTAATATTATTCATGGTCCATGACGCACAAACGTTAAGAGAATCCATTTTCAAACTTTAAAATATTTTGTAATTAATTCCTCTCTCAAATATTTATCTATTACGTCAAAAATATACTCTTGTAAAAATATGTACCATATGCCGTAAAAGTATATATATTTAAAAGTATGAAGATGAAATATGAAAATTGATATAATCTACTTAACGTTAAGGCCAAACTCGCATTAAAAAAACTCAGTTGGCTTCCGGCAATGCATGGGCGCCGGAGGTCAGGTCATGCCCAAATTTTAAGAAAGCATATTTAAAAAAAAAAAATTGTTAAAAAAATAATTATATATATTTTTTTAGAACTCATTACCTTTCAATAACACTTTTCTTTTAAATACCATATATTTATTTCGAAGAAAAACTTATTTTTTCAATTAAAAAATGGTTTATAAAAAAAAAATGTGAATTATTAACAGGTTTAAAGAATATGAAGTTGCTATTTAACGAATACTAGGCCTTAAGCAAAAAATCTCACACATACCTATCGTTGTCGTAGTAAAATTTCAGGGAGCTAAAGAATCGAATTAACCACTCGTTTAAGGAGTGTATAATTTCTAGTTTTAGTAGAATGAATATTTACTATAAACATAAGATAAACATCAGCCTTATAAATGAAATGAAAAGATAACTTCTCAATCTGATTAAAGTCGCCTTATTAATTATTTTGTCCGCCTCTGTAGTGTAATGGTCAGCACGCTCGGCTACCGTTCTGGAGGTCCCGGGTTCGATTCCCAGAGGGGTCAAATAAATATAAGTGATTTTTTCACTGTAATATTTATTCAATATTACCCTGGACTGGTACCTGAAGCGGAGGGCTGATCACCTTTCCTTCTTGTGTAAACGATCAAGATAACACTGTGTTCATATGAAGCAGTGCCCTATGCACCATTGGGGTGCGGATAAGGGTTTTATTATTATTATATTAATTATAAAAATGTAAGAATTTTAAATTTGTGATAAACAGATACGTGCAACCTTGTCGTGTACAAATAATCACACAGTTACTATTTTTTGCCGAAGGTTGTTTAATCTAAATGTACAAAATAACAAGTCAGTATGAAAAAGCAATTATTGAGCATTATATTTGTCTTTTCTGAATAAAAATAAATAATGAAGGTTTCTTGGATCACAAGCACTTATGTCTACTTTTATTTGTTTTTAAGTGATGGAAGAAATGCAAATATTGTTTCCTAAATTTTAGTACAAAATTGTAAGCAATTTAAAGTTGTGTACTATTTTTCCAAATGTGTCTTTAAAAAAATAAATTGTTAAAAAAAATAAAGACTGGTATGACCTTTATATGCGATTTTGGAAAGAAAAAAAAAACAAAAACGTTTTACTGACGTTGCAATGATGCTATTTTCCATATATTAATTATTATATTTATGTTTTATTTTATAATATTATATAGTTGTAAACAAAATGTGTATTGCACCCACAGCTTAGTCAAGCCAGAATAAAAAATATTTTCGTTATATATATATATTTATATATATATATATATATATATATATATATATATATATATATATATATATATATATATATATATATATATATATATATATATATATATATATATATATATATATATATATATATATATATATATATATATATATATATATATATATATATATATATATATATATATATATATATATATATATATATATATATATATATATATATATATATATATATATATATATATATATATATATATACACACCGCTGGAAAAAAAAATTTACGAGTTTACTTGCTACCGCACGCCTTGACTTTACTGAACTCTTTTTCTAAGAAATCCTTTATCGATACCTCTTTCTTTTGTTCAATAAATTAAAGACACTTTGTGTCATCTTTCTACAATATTTACATTTTAAAATGTCTCAACAATCTTGTTTTACCCGCGTTTGAGTGAACATAACACAACAATCATGGAAAGTGCAAAGCAAATGTCGATTGCGATAAAATCCAAAATAATCACACTGTCGCAACAAAACATATCTAATTGTAAAATATCTCGTCAAGTTGGGTATTCAGTAGGTGCAGTGAGTTTTTTATTTTAAAAAATCCAAGAAACTGGATCCATAGAACGGAAAAAGGAAGCGGATGGGGGCGCGTGACATCTGCCCGAGATGATCGCTTAATAAAAAAAATTGTTATGCGCGATCGATTTTTAACGGCACTTAAAATACACGTAGAGGTGCAGTCTACCAGTTTATCAACATTTTTAGTAAAAACAGTGTCCAGGCGGCTGTTGGAGCATGGTTTCCAAGCACGAAGTCCCGCAAAGAAACCATTACTGACGAACAAAATGCAGAAGGCTAGACTGGATTGGGCGAAGGAGCACCAGAATTGGACCTTGGAGGATTGGCAAAATGTTATTTTATCCGATGAATCAAAATTTAACCTTTTTGGTCCAGACAGCAGAAAGATAGTTCGACGAAAACTTGGGGAAAGATACCATCCGTCGTGCGTCACTCGAACCGTTAAACATTCACCCTACGTCATGATTTGGGGGTGCATGACAGCGTACGGTTTGGGACCTCTAAATTTTATACAGGGTACGATGAATGCCATCCAGTACAAAAAAGTGTTGAAAAACCATCTTATTCCAACAATCGAGGACATTACGCAGTATACCGCGGACCCGATTTTTCAGGACGATTTGGCGCCGTGCCATAGAGCCCGCACTGTGGGTACAAATTTATTATTTTTTAATGCACTTTGTAGACCACTTGATAAATAATTTATTGTTTTTCTTACAGATCATTGAATACAAGGATAAAATTGGCTTAAAATCGTTGACGTGGCCCGGGAATAGTCCTGATTTGAACCCGATAGAAAATTTATGGGCGATTATGAAAAAAAAAGTTGGGAAAAAAAAATAAAAAAACATTGAGGAATTAAAAAAAACTTTATTCAAGTTTAGGAAGAAGAAATAACATCAGAAATTTAAGATTCACTTTACGCTTCGTTAAATAATAGAATTTTACATGTTATAAAAAATAAAGGTGAATTCGCTAAGTATTGAATATTTTTAAATGTTATAAATATGTTTAAATGTAAAATACCTTAATTTAAAATAAAGCGATTAGAACCTTCTCCTTAAATATGAATTAAAAAATTACATGTCTTTTATTACTCCATCACAAACACTCGACCATAAATGAACCGTTATGGGTCTCTAAGGTTCGGATAATCTGATACCTGGTATATAATGGCAATTTCTAAGTACAATTCATGAGTAAGATCTTTCATTTTAACCTTGAAGTAACGAGTAGTCATCACATATGTTAAACAATACAAAAAAAAACTAATTAAATATCAAGAATAAATCATTATGTGTCAATTTTAGTTTTTTTGAGGACTCGTCAATTTTTTTGTTCTGGGGTGTATATATATATATATCGCTCACTCCTTTTAACAACGTCATATATAAAAAATCGTCAATTTTCAGTTATGCATGTATTCGGAATGTCCAGAAAATATACTATATCCTAGCGAAAGCGGTATATTTTAAACTTTATATTTGCCCTGTAGGGCAGAAAGTGTTGTTTTTGTATTTTGAAGAAAAGATAGTGTTTAATTTTTTTAAATATACTTAATATTTTTCAAATGGAGAAAAAACATTCAGGTTTTACTTAAAAAGATCTGTTGCATAATAAAAAGTTCAATAAGTGGCTTGATATTTATTTTTAATGCATTTTATTATATTTTTAAACTTTAAAAACGATCTCCTGAAAAATAAAGTTTTTTTATATATGACGTTGTTGAAAGGAGTGAGCGATATGTCTTTCATTAATATTTTAATAACCATATATTAACTGTCGTAGTTGTCAGTAAAATCAAAATGATTTTATGTGTTCTTTTTTTCTATATGTGAACATGTTGTCTTGTGTTCTGTACCTCTTCAATTCTAGAGCATTGTTCGCCATTTTATGTATATAACATTTCATATAAAGACCAAATATAAAAGCCATGGCAATGTTAAGAGATTAAAGAAGTTGAATTCTTTAATCGCATATATTATCCAAAAATAATGACTGGTTACGTTATATTACGCCTGTTGAAGGAATTCAGTTTCAGAAACAATAGATTGATCACATTTTTTCCTCTTACCAGTTCTATAATTTGAAGAAAATGTAGGTTATTGTCATTATTGGTAACAATAAAAATAGAAGTTTTAAGATGTATGCAGTCTGTTCACAGTTAAAATTACCTCTAGTCTTATTTTTATTTTTTATTTTAATTATTTAGACTGCCAAATAAATAACTTTTAAAAATGTTCACAGTTATTTTACCTAATATTTTATTTTATTTTATTTTTATTTTGAAATTATTTATACTGCCAAGTAAATGATAGTAAAAAAACTAAATGTAAAATAACTGTGAACAGACTGTATATAAGTTAGATTTTTATCTTCCTCTAATTTGTTTTATACACAAAAGAGAACACCACCAATTTGTTTACGTATTTGATATAACGAAAGTAATAAATAATGTTTTTAGGAGTTATATAATTTAATGTATGTTTTTGCCGCCTCTTAACAGAGGTTATTAATTTTTAAATTTGAGATTGTAACTATTTAAAGCACTTACAAAAATAGCGTTATTTGTATAGGTACTACACAGTAAACAATAGGCGTTCTGATGTACTACATAGTTTACTCATAACATTTTGAGTATGTCTAAACTTTTGTTCACAAATCAGGGTATCTCCACTTCTCCACAGTCCCAAAAAAATTATATAGTGTTGTTCAATCATGGGTGGAATGGTGAATGTTACACGTGTGTAAAGTGATCACTTATCACCTTATAATAGGTCGTTAGCCCAAATTTATATATTTTCTTCATCTAGCATATGTTGAGATATCAAAAATGTATATGTTAACATTTAGGTGAGGGTTGATTTCCGATTGAATTATTATACACCAATAATCGCTTAAGATATGTTATCTATATGTTGTTAAGATATGTTATGTATTGTTATACACCATTGATCGCAGATAAAAGAAGGAGAGATAAAACGAATAAAAGTTCACATGTACATGATTAGAAATAGGATCTACCTGCAACCTACTTTATATAAGACGTTAATGAATGTGAAACGAGAAAATGTTGTAAAACACCGAATCCGCATCCGGCAGAAAGAATGTAAACTTGAAATGGGTTTCTATTTATTCCAAGGTCAATGCAGTATCTGATTTAAAATGTATTCAAATGTCAGTTTTTTTTCGTTACAATAATGTATAGATTCATTAATTACTAAATCCTGTCTTAGAAACCCAATTTACTTTTGTTTTTGAAGATATCCTATAAGAAATAAAGTAATAAATCATTAGTTCACGTATTCGCCTCCATAGTGTAGTGGTTAGCAAATTTAGATACAATGCTGGATGTCCCGAGTTCGATTCCTATGGGGGTTAAATAAATATCTTTCAAATGGATAAGCAAGAGTGAAAGCGTTTTTTCACTATAATGTTTATTTATAACCCTGGATTGGTACATGAAGTGCAGGACTGATCACATTGCCTTTATAATATTAACGATGAAATTAACATTGCATCATAAGGGTCAGTCTTCTTCAAACCCTCATCCGCACCTGATGGTGCATAGGGCACTGTATTATATAAACGCAGTGTTATCTTGATCGTTAACACATGAAGGAAAGGTGATCAGCCCTCCGCTTCAGGTACAAGTCCAAGGAAATATTGAATGAATTGGTGTGAAGAAATTACTTATATTTATTTTACCCCCCCCCCCTGGGAATCGAACTCGGGACCTATAGTATGGTAGCCAAACGTGCTGACCATAACAAAGTAATAAGGATAAAAGTAGTAAGGGTTACGGGTCAGCAGTTGTTGTAATTTTAATTACTTTAAATATATATATATATATATATATATATATATATATATATATATATATATATATATATATATATATATATATATATATATATATATGTATGTATATGTACATATATATATTGTATATACACATATACTAATATAACATATAAATACATTTTCGAATTATCAAAGTCATTTCGATAATCAAGCAATTAAAAAAAAATCTTGAAAAAAGGTGAAATCTAGAATGCACCCATTCACGTTTATTCAGGATATCAAACCGCTAGGCTTCAGTTAACACAAGGAGATTTAACGCACTGTAAAGCAGCAAACCCGAATATCGTATTTTATTTTCGGATCACGGCCGTTCATGAAAAGCACGAAAGTTTTACAATATAGTATTACACAAAGAAACAAAACTGTTTTTTTAACTAAACTAAATTTGACAATGTTGGAATGTCAAGTTACTTTAGAATAATTTTATTTTGTATAGTGTACTCTAGTGTGTACTGTGTCTTGTGACGGTACTCTAGTGTGTCTTGATATTGGACTTAAAATGTGGATAAATAAAATCAAGACATGGAAAATACGCCAGAAATACTCAAACCAATAAAAAATAAACATTTATTTAATTTAATTTAATAAATTAAATAAATGTTTAATTTTTATTGTTGTTTCGCAGTCAAGCGTCAATCCAACTATGCTGCGACACCTCTATATGTAATTTTTAAATAAAAATAAAATTTGTGCCCATTTGTTCCCCTTATTATTATATTAGAAATTAGTTTCAAAATGCCATAACAAGGCGATACAATTGTCACATATTTTATTTTTGTGTTTTTAATAATAAAATACAATTCTAGACAAAAAAGAGACTCTAAAAATCAGTGTTCGATTTTGAATAGTTTGAAGTTATTTTCTGTATTGTTTGCCTTTGTAGTGTAATGGTCAGCACGCCCGCATACCGTTCTGAAGGTCCCGGGTTCGATTCCCTGGGGGGGTTTTTGAATCTATATGATGAAATAAATTTATAAAAATAAAAAAAATTACATCCAAAGCTACTGCCTACTACTTACTAGTAGCGTCTTGTCATATTAAATCATTGCGCAAAATTCTTACTCATTTTTTTTTTTAAAGACAAGTGTTTCGGCCAAAATTTGTGTATATTACAGAATAATTATGTATTAAAAATAGTATTAATAAATGTACGCGAGAAGAACAAAGAGACGCAGTTCAGTAAGTTTTAAATGTTACAAATACTGTCCCCACCCCATGCAACGCCTTTAAAATAGTATTTAAGGGGTGGCGGACAAATATTTGGGTGCTCAGATTAAATAAGATTCGAAACGTGTATACGCCGCGCTCGCTCTGTTTTTATATTGGTGTCTCTTTGTTCTTCTCGCCCCTTGTGTTTTGTAATTGTCGATGTGTTGGTGTAATTTGTTATTTTACACTTATAACTTTGTGATTTTTTAATAAATAAATGATTGTCTTCATTTGCGCGTTTCCGTCTTCCCAATGAAAAGTGTTCCGGTACCGTTAGCAGTAACATGTCGATGTGTTGGTGTAATTTGTTATTTTACACTTATAACTTTGTGATTTTTTAATAAATAAATGATTGTCTTCATTTGCGCGTTTCCGTCTTCCCAATGAAAAGTGTTCCGGTACCGTTAGCAGTAACAAATTGGTCCTTCGAGCCGGATCTGGAACACTATGGAAGCTAATCGAACTCCAACTCCTTCACTGACCACCAGCACAAGTGGGAGTACGAGATCCAGGAAGGCGCTACTGGAACAATCTGCATCTCAAATGAGGATAGCCAGGCAGAGAGCAAGACTCGCAAAAGAAAGGGCGGATGTTGAAAATGCACGAGTGGCGGCACAAGAAAAGGCGTTGGAAGCTGAAGAACTTCACTGTCAACTTTTGATGAAAGTGTCATCAAGAACATCTAAACGATCTGCCCTGCATCAAATTTTACAACGGGCGGATCAGTGCAGCTCCGGTCAGTCCCCGCTGCAGTCTGTGAAACCTTCGCCGCTGACATCTGTGAACCATTTACTGCTGCCGTCTGAGTACCCGCTGCTGCCAGCGAATGGGCAGCAACTTGTGGCGCCAACATTGGAGCGGGAACTTGTCCCGCTGCCTTCGCCGCCGCTAGGGCGGCAACCTGTGCTGTCACCGAGTGGACAGCAACTTGTGGCGCCACCAATGGAGCGGGAACCTGTCCCGCTGCCTTCGCCGCCACTAGGGCGGCAACCTGTGCTGTCACCGAGTGGGCAGATACTTTTGGCGCCACCAATGGAGCGGGAACCTGTCCCGCTGCCTTTGCCGACGCTAGGGCGGCAACCTGTGCTGTCACTGAGTGGACAGCAACTTGTAGTGCCACCAATGGAGCGGGGACTTGTCCCGCTGCCTTCGCCACCGCTAGGGCGGCAACCTGTGCTGTCACCGAGTGGACAGCAACTTGTGGTGCCACCAATGGAGCGGGAACCTGTCCCGCTGCCTTCGCCACCGCTAGGGCGGCAACCTGTGCTGTCTGAATACTATGTGCTGCCAGCAAGTGGGCAGCAACTTGTGCCGCCTGATCTGGGGCGGAAATTTATAATGCCGCCCTCCTGGCCGCAACCTGTATTGCCGTCCTTGGGACCGCAATGTGTTAAGCTGACCTCGGGGCTGCCCTCGAGGAAGAAATGTGTAGTGCCGTCATCTGGGCCGCAAAGTGTAATGCCCCCATCGGGGGCGCAATGTGTAATTCAGCCCTCGGGGGAGCAATGTTTACTGCCGCCCTCGGTGGAGCAATGTGTAATGCCGCCCGCATGGCCGCAACCTGTATTGCCGTCCTTGGGACCGCAATGTGTTAAGCTGACCTCGGGGCCGCATTCGGTAATGCCGCCCTCGAGGAAGAAATGTGTAATGCCGTCATCTGGGCCGCAAAGTGTAATACCCCCATCGGGGGCGCAATGTGTAATTCAGCCCTCGGGGGAGCAATGTTTAATGCCGCCCTCGGGGGAGCAATGTGTAATGCCGCCACCGCTTGGGCGGAAATTTATAATGCCGCCCTCCTGGCCGCAACCTGTATTGCCGTCCTTGGGACCGCAATGTGTAATGCCGACCTCGGAGCCGCATTTTGTAATGCCGCCCTCGGGGGATAAATGTGTAAGGCCGCCCATGGAGCCGCAACCTTTGCTGCCACTGAATGGGCAGAAAAATGTGCCGCCGCCTTCGCCTCCGTTTGGGGAGGAAACTGGGCCGCCACCGCTGGGGCGGAGATTTATAATGCCGCCGATGGAGCGACGAGCTGTGCCGCTGCCGTCATCCGGGCAGCCACTAGAAGCGCTGACCGTGTTTACTCTTGTAAAATTTGATCGACTATGTAAAGTCGCTTTAATAAAGTTGCATTTGTTAATCGGTATAAAATTTGTTTTAAAATCATATTATAGAATTACAAAACTGTGCGAAATATAGATGACTGTAAATGATATCGATCAGTTACTCAGCGCGCCATTAACCTCATTGAAATATGGGAAAGGATACTTAAGTAGGTAAAAATTCCACTCGGCAAAGTATTATACCAATAAATACCTTCATAAATTTCCTTAAAGTAAAAGCAAAGTTTTTGTTTTTTTTTATCCTGAACTGTATTTCAATAATATTTTAAAATAATATAGAAAAAAGAAAAAGGTCTAAATTTAAGAGTGTGATAACGATTTATGTTGACTTAAAATAAATAATAGATCCCTTAAAGCAAGGGTGGCCAACTCGCGGCCCGCGGTCATTTAAGACGAATGTATTTTTTGTATGATCGGGTTCATCGGAATGTATTTTAAATCGTGTTTGGGTTATCAAGGCCAATCAAGTTTTTGTAATTACATAAAATGGATATATAACGGTGAAACGAAACTAAAATCTCGCACTGAGTAGCCATTGATAAAATTGGTTTTGTTTAAAAACAGAATTGGTAATATTGTTTGATTATGTTTCTTTATTAATAATTTTGATTGGTAAAATTCATAACGATGTTTATACTTTACAGATATATTTTGTTGGTTCAATGTGTATGTTCATTTCACATCTGGCCATCAACTTGGGTTGACGAGGCCTGCATTTAGTTAAAAAGGGCGAAATGGGTTTCGTTTGTTATTCTATGAATCGGGGAGATAACGTGTCATGTGACACGTGGCGCGTCAAATAACACTGGACCTAGAAATCAAGTGAAGTATGTTTTCTTTAGCCCTAAAAAGGGCGACGTGAGCCATGAAAACGTCAGAATTGGCGACGAAATTTAAAACGTCTCGATATATCCATCAGTATTAGTATAATTTATGACTTTTGTTTATCCACATATTTAGCTCTAGAAACAAATATTCGGAGAAAAGAGCCTCCCTGAAGTTGATTTATCGTGTATACGGACCCTTATTTGTGAAGGAAGGCATTATTTAAAAAAAAATTGTTAATGATAATGTGATTTCTATTTTTTGTGTTATCTGTCACCTACATATTTTGAAATGTTTATTGATAACACTCGAGTGAATTTCAGTAAGGGAACCGTTTGGTGAAACCGATTGGTTTCACGGAGGGGAGTGTTTCGGCCAAAATTTGTGTATATTACAGAATAATTATGTATTAAAAATAGTATTAATAAATGTACGCGAGAAGAACAAAGAGACGCAGTTCAGTAAGTTTTAAATGTTACAAATACTGTCCCCACCCCATGCAACGCCTTTAAAATAGTATTTAAGGGGTGGCGGACAAATATTTGGGTGCTCAGATTAAATAAGATTCGAAACGTGTATACGCCGCGCTCGCTCTGTTTTTATATTGGTGTCTCTTTGTTCTTCTCGCCCCTTGTGTTTTGTAATTGTCGATGTGTTGGTGTAATTTGTTATTTTACACTTATAACTTTGTGATTTTTTAATAAATAAATGATTGTCTTCATTTGCGCGTTTCCGTCTTCCCAATGAAAAGTGTTCCGGTACCGTTAGCAGTAACAACAAGTATTTGTGATTTTATCATTTACCAATATACTTCAATTTCGTACTTTTCCTATGAGCCTTAGCGGCTCATTATTGAAAATAGGTATCAAATTGTGGTAGAGTGGGTTCGAACCGAGAAACTTTGACTCAAGAGTCCGCGACACTAACCACGGGAACACAATCCGACATATTTCTCGTATTTCTGTGATATTGTTAACAAAAGAGTTCATGCGGTACAGGCAACATTGTATTCCGCAAGAAGCGAGGTGTTTCAAAAAGGCATTGCGCGGTGGATATGTCGCTCACTCCTTTCAACAACGTCATATATCAAAAATCGTCAATTTTCAGCTGAGCATGTTTTCGGAATGCCCAGAAAGTGTACTATTTCCCTGCAAAATTGGCATATATTTAACTTAATATTTACCCGACAAAGGGCAGATAATGTTGTTTTTGCATTTTGAAGAAAAGGTATTGTTTAATTATTTTTTTTAAATATACTAAATATTTTTCAAATGGAGAAAAAACATTCAGGTTTTACCTAAAAAGATCTGTTGCACAGTAAAAAGTTCAATAAGTTGCCTTATATTTAAATAAATATCAAAATTTAATGCATTTTATTATAAATAAAAATAAAACTGTCCGCCTCCGTAGTGTAATGGTCAGCACGCTCGGCTACCGTTCTGGAGGTCCCGGGTTCGATTCCCAAGGGGTGTAAAATAAATATAAGTGATTTTTTCACTGTAATATTTATTCAATATTACCCTGGACTGGTACCTGAAGAGGAAGGCTGATCACCTTTCCTTCATGTGTAAACGATCAAGATAACACTGCGTTTATATGACGCAGTGTCCTATGCACCATTGGGTGCGGATAAGGGTTTTTTTTTATTCAGGATTTTTATTTTTTATTATTATTATTTTTTTATTATAATTTTAAACTTTAAAACCGATCTCCTGAAAAATCAAGTTTTTTGATATATGACGTTGTTGAAAGGAGTGAGCGATGTGTGTAATTTAACGGTCGTAAACCTTGGTTTGGCGGCGCATGCACGTGGAGGTTCGCAGTTCACGGTCCAGCTATTAAAATGATGGTAACGAGATTCTATGTAATTTGACGTGGAATTATTTCTCAGCTCATTGAATTATATAAGATGCTGTGAATGAAGTTTAGTCACAACATTTCGAGTGTGTCCGATTACTTGTTCACAAATCTGGGTTTTCTTCACTTAGAAGTTATTTTTAATTTTTTTTTATCTCAACATAGATGAAGAAGAATATGGAAGGCTGAGTATTTACAGGGCTTATGAGCTATAATAGGCTGATTAAGTGAGCACTTTACACACAAGCAACATTCACCATTCTACCCATGATTGACCACACTAATCAGTTTTTTTGGGACTCCTTCATATATCATTAATCTCATGACGCTGTACATGAGTTTACAAGAGCCGTCTATGTTGGATTGATAATGTTTTTAATAACCATGGGTTTTAGTTTAGTTAATGTTTGTTTCTTTCATGGTCAGACTCCACCCGTCTCTATCCTCCGCTCGTTTCTTCAACTCGGCGTACCCGCTACAACGCATGTCAGATATAATTTGTGCCACGTAGGTTAAGCGAGTCATCTTCTGTAGTTTGTGCCTTAAGAAGAAAGAAGCAGGCCTGGGTATCTTATATTATGGCCCATCCATTTGGCTCGCTGTTGTGTTAGTTTTTAAATTTAATTTCATTATTTTTATTTGAGTTAACAACAGCAACATATGTAAAAGAAAACAATTAAAAGAGATACATTAAACAAGCCAATTACAGTTAAACACAGAAACATAATGATTAGTACAAAATATTTTGTACTAATCTAATTTAACTAATTTGTGTAGATCTAGCAAATGAATGAATGTGTGTGTGTGTGTGTGTGTGTGTGCGTGTTTGTGCGTGTGTGCGCGTGTGTGCGCGTGTGTGCGCGTGTGTGTGCGCGTGTGTGCGCGTGTGTGTGCTTGTGTGTGCGTGTGTGTGCGTGTGTGTGCGTGTGTATGCGTGTGTGTGATATTGATTCTAGTAGGGACATACATACAATGCAGAGAAGCATAGTTTTTGAAGATCCTGAAAGGACAATATGCTCACCATTTGACTATTCAACACAGATTTTTCGCAATTGAAAATGTCAACTTGGCTAAAACATGAGTTGTACTCACTAGCCATTCGATTTATTTACTTATTATTTGTACTCACTAGCTAATCTAAGTCAAAGAACTAGCAATCTTTTACTAATAATCTTCCACCACATTACAACGCAACAATTATTTACTTTGATTATTACATACAAGGTTTAACTCATTTACTTCGTCTACATTTCTAGATTTATTCTATATTTCCAATTAAATATATTCCATTCCTAGATCCATGAATCTAGAGGGAGAACCTGTCACATATCCTTTAATTTGAGTGTTTTTAAATACTTGTTCACAAATCTGGATTATCTCCAATTATAGGCGTTATTTTTCATATATATGTATTTTTTTGATCTCCGCGCATAATCAGTTCGAAGGACAGGTATTCTGAATAAAGGTTGTGACGTGTGACGGGTACTACTTTATTTAGTAAGCATCCCAGCCCTGCTAAAAATGTTGTTGTTCCCTCTATGTTCCGATTAATTATTCCCCAACATGCGCCTGTAGCACCACATTTCAAATCCTCTTGGAGATTAAATTTATC
This sequence comes from Brachycentrus maculatus, assembly GCF_059751285.1. Lineage (NCBI taxonomy): Eukaryota > Metazoa > Arthropoda > Insecta > Trichoptera > Brachycentridae > Brachycentrus > Brachycentrus maculatus. The sequence goes on from NW_028280969.1 coordinate 856,384, forward strand.
AAATATGGCACCCTTTGTTTATTTGTGCTATTGGTACTGACAAGGTCAGATAAATATTTTAATAACTTTGTATGGGACAACTGTTTCCTGGGTTAGAAAATAATGGAATATCTCGACTAATTTCATTGTGTGTAAGCCAACAATAGAGTGACATATATAAATTAATTTAAATAACCGAAGTATAAAAAGTGTTGCATGTGCAAGATTACGTTGAATATGTGCATATAATTGTGTCGTCTACTTTCAAAATCCGCCAGATCCATGTAAGTCGATTTTATAAAAAAATACAAATTCTCCGGGAAACATTTGTTTCAAAGTTTTGTCTATCATTACATAAAATATTATGAAATAGAGAATTTTCCTAATTTTTTAGGATTTTTTTCAGTATTTAAAAAAAAAAACACGAGACACAAACCGATAATCACGTCATCTTAATTCTTGACCTATCCCCGCTCTCTGATTGGCCGATATGGGTCAGATGGCAAGTTTCATGAATATAGCGGAATTTGAAATACAACGCTGTTTTTAAGTATTTTTAGCAGGGTTTTCAAGTAAATGAATATTTTAAACAATAAAACCCACAATTGGCATTCCGATAGAGTATTTATTTTAAAATCTTATAAAATGGGATCTGGCGGATTTTGAAAGTAGGCGACACAATTATACTTACTGTGTCCATTCCATTCATAATTTCTCACGAGGCAAAAACAACTACTGTTATTCGAACAACAATAAAATAGTCCGTTAGAACAAAATGTTGTCTAGCATTCATGAATATGTAATATTCATTATGATTAAGTCTAAGTATTAACGGCTCAATTTAACACATCAAACTGATTTAGTTTTTAACATTTGACAGTCGAATCGTAAAAGTAAAAGTTAAAATTGTTTAGTGAAATTATATGCTCAATAGGAATATCAAAATTTCACATTGGAGAGAATGCTGTTGACTTACTGTTATTGATAAAAAATATAGTATGAAAGTAAAGAATGTGTGTAAAACGTAATAAATTTAGTTATACAGAGTGTAATACACTTCGCGAAGCATTAAAATGTATCGGGTTGTGGTCCCGTGGTTAGTGTCACGGACACTTACGTCAGAGTTTCTCGGTTCGAACCCACTCTACCACAATTTGATACCTATTGCTGTTACGAAATTGAAACATTTGTGTAAATAAAAAAGACAAAAATATATCTGTAAAATGCAGCAAGGAGGTGCTAAGGATTTTGAATATATTTGTAATTTTTTTATATTTCATATATTCGTCCGCCTCCGTAGTGCAAAAAGAAGATTAGAGCGTATAGCTACCGTGGTCGAGGTCCTGAGTTCGATTCTTAGGGATTTTCACTTTAATTTAATATTAACCTGGACTGTTACCTACATTTATATATATATATATATATATATATATATATATATATATATATATATATATATATATATATATATATATATATATATATATATATATATATATATATATATATATATATATACATATGTATGTATATATATATATATATATATATATATATATATATATATATATATATATATATATATATATATATATATATATATATATATATATATATATATATATATATATATATATATATATATATATATATATATATATATATATATATATATATATATACATATGCAAACTGGTTCTCTCTGGATTCACTTTTTATGTTGTTATCATATTATTATTGATATTAATTTATCAGCAGTCACTTTGCATGCCTATTTTAAATTTAACATTTAATACCTGGTAGGTAAATATGACAATTTATTTAAATAAATTATGAGACACTTGTTTCAAAACATTCAATACTGATATTGACCTTAATTACACGGAAACATACAAGAGATTTTAATAAATTGTGGTATTTACCAAGTAAAAGTTTAATTTAACAAATAAATATATTACAATAATTAAAGAAAACACTTTGTTTTTTACCACTTTAGTTTAATTATAGACTACATGTTTCAGAAGTTAAACTTCCATCATTCAGGTCTGTATAATAACTAAATAAATATATTGTTATTGTGTTTGGTCCCTTGAATATCTCGTGAACGTAATATCGTAAAGGTGAGGAACTTTCACAAGACTATTAATTCCTTGACTTGGCTACATGTCCAGCTGAGGTTCAGAAAGTTAATGGCCGCCAGAACGGAATTGGTAATTTTAATAAGCTTAATAAATTGTTTTAGACCTACCCCTTTTAGAATATTCATAGAATAAATATCAAATATTTAAGAAAGTCCCAGTTCCTATCATAAAATTATTTTTTTAATCTATTTTTTTAAATAAAAAATGTAAATCATGCCTTTGTAATGTCTATTATAAGAGTATTATAAAATTAACGCAAATCAGTTAAGATTGTACACATGCTTAGAGAATTCAGGTAATTAGTAATAAATTTTTACGTACGTTTTAGTCGCCACTAATGGTGGACGTTTATCCAAGGGATCGTATAATTTTGGGCTACGAAAAAAACATATTAAAAAAAACATCACTGGATAAATCCATTTGAATTGTAACACTTAAAAAATTATAATTAATCTCGGTATGAACGAACTAACAATAACTTACAACATTGAAGATTAATGAAACTTTTGATTTATGAGAAGAAGGAAGGCAAAGGATCGAGTAAAATGTTGGAGGGAAAGAGATAGAGGAAACCAACGAAAAATGATATGATGATAATATTTCATATATATATATATATATATATATATATATATATATATATATATATATATATATATATATATATATATATATATATATATATATATATATATATACACATATATATATATTTATAATTATTTTGATATCTCAACAAAGATGAAGAAGAATATGGATGTCTGGGCATTTACGGGGCTTACGACCTCCATAGGCTTGTTTGAGTGATCAATAATGTTTTAAAATTTTATAATTATGAGGTAATTCGAATACATTTTCCTGATACATTGTTAAGGAAGGAGGAAAATAAAATGGATTAATGGATTATGCGGTGATTTACCTCAAGTGTTCAAGCACGCTTATAACATATGTCTCTAGTTCGCCGCTGCTTGAGATTTATGTATTACTGGTGGTAGTATACAACGTTTAACGTTTAACAGTTCAGAACAGGAAGAATGGTTGTGAAGAATATGACCACTGTGTGCTCTGCCGCCTCACAATATGAAGACAAACAACTTTCATTCCGTTCTTAATCACTCGGATGGACTATAGAGTTTTTTGTTCGACACGTAACTCGAGAGTTATCAAAGCAGATGCTTTGATAACTATCTACTCAAGAATTTGATGTATTTCGTAATGCTTTGAATGAAATAATTCACTTGCCAACCTTTTATTCACTTGTTAAGTGGATGACTGGAGTTTATGCGATAAAGAGAGGCCCTGCAGATATAATTTAGAGTCGTAATTTCGGCAGCGGTAATCAGACGTACATTATTACCAACAATTATTGTTAATACGGTATCCTTCAACAACGGGATTAATTGCATCCCTGGTGAAAGGTACTCTATTATTTAAGACCAGTGTTCTACAAACTCAATAAGAATTTGAGTTACTTTCAGAAATTAAACTTGTCTGGTGAGCTACCTATATAAATTCCCTCTTTGTAGTTTTTTTTATCACCAGCCCTTATCGTACCATATATTATATTCGTATATAAGGTTAAATAAATTAGAGCATCAGATAAACCTTAAAGGCAACCTTTTAAGCATTTCGTTGAAATTTAGCAAACTTTTTATTTATTTTCGGGGTGCAATAATAAATTTTACTAGGTAAATTTTATATCCTATACGTGCCACCAAAAAAGGAATAAATCTACTGTGTGTAATAGCAACACTCTTATACTAGATCGCATTTCATATTATACACCATAGTTTTTACAGTGGTCTACAAAAACTCCCAAGAGTCGATTTTGGCTTTAAGGGGGGCCAAAAATATATCCCTTCGAAAAACGAAAATAAGGGTGCAAAACATGTAAATTTGGGTCCACATGAGTGGATATCAATTAGGTAGATGATCATTTATTATAGATAATTAGGTAGATATAAGTTTCTTTTTACACATAACATAGATTGTCTGTAGATTAAACTTTTATTAGAGATCAAAAAAACAACTTGATTTGAAGGCATAAACTAGGTGATCATAAAATAAGGACCTACAACATGAGGACGAGGAGAACTCACGCCAACAATTTACAAAGACTTGTAGATGGAACCAGGTAAAATATTCATGAATGAACAGCACTATGAAAACTTTCAAAACACATTTCGCTCACTCCATTCAAGAACGTCATAAATAAAAAATCGTCAATTTTGAGTTGTGCATGTTTTCGTAATGCCCAAAAAATGTACTATATCCCAGCAAAAGCGGCATATTTTAAACCTAATATTTACCCGCTACAGGGCAGAAAGTGTTATTTTTGCATTTTGAAGAAAAGTTATTGTTTAATTATTTTTTTAAATATACTAAATATTTTTCAAATGGAGAAAAATATTCAAGTTTTACGTAAAAAGATCTGTTGCATAGTAAAAAGTTAAATAAGTGGCTTGATATTTATTTTTAATACATTGTATTTTATGTTTGAACTTTAAAAACGTTCTCCTGAAAAATCAAGTTTCTTGATTTATGACGTTCTTGAAAGGAGTGAGCGATTTGTAGTTAGTAAGTTAAGAAAAATTCAACGAAAGGCAGGCAGGGGTCTACGAATAGCAAAAAATGACAAGTGGTTCACGGGACGAAAAAGTTTGAGAAACTATGTTTTAGATCTACTACCAATTGTTTCAAGAAATCATCTAATTTTAAAGTGATTCTATAATCTAGCTACGGCACACGCAAGTATTTTATAACTAACTTAGGTTTATTATTTTACTTTAATTGATTTTTTTAAACAATGTTTTTGTAATCGAAAAAATAAGTTTTTCTTCGTAATAAATATATGGGTTTGAAAAGAGAAGAGTGGTTGAAAATTAAGGAGTTAAAAAAAAAAAGTATTTAAAAAAATAAGTCAAATTCCAATATATGTATTTTTTAAATCATACGTGAAGGCACGATCAGCCTCTTGCGTGGTCATCCGCATTCTAAAATTAAATTTTGAGGATTCCCCGTTTAAGGGTAAAAAAAAGTCTGAGTTCAATCTTTCCTAAAATACGTGGTATGTACGTCACACAGCACATATTTTAAATTGCTTTAAATGGATATAATTTTTTTCCTAAAAAATACTTTGAAGGATTGCTAAACCACTTAGCGTGTACATTACCGAGACAATAACACGACATGCTGCATATTCGAGGTCCCCTAATATACCTACTCAATGTAAAGTACACACTCTGTTTGCAAATTATTGCGCCATTGTCAAAAAAAACAATATTTCCCTTTACACTTTATACATATGAAGCAAATTCGTGGGAGATTTTTCTAGAAAACAAAATACTTTTCTATTCAGTATTACTTTGTTTCTATTGTATATTTTTATCGCCGGGTGCTATTAATGAAATTGTATGCAATTTATCATGAAAAAATATTCGATAATCTCTGATATTCAGGGTCTGAGAAGTGTTGACGATTTCAAATAGATGCCTACATACGTGCAAAGGTAAACATACTTATTTCATGGTGTAGAAATAGCTTATTTACATAACAGAGTTAATATAAGTTAACAAGCATATTACATATTACTATTCAAACATTTTTGTTTTTAAAAAAGGTTTTACATGGTAAATACCAATATTTCTTAAAAGTTATTGGGACACGTGTTTCAATGCATTCCGCATCATTTTCAAATACCGTATGTCACTGTGTATTATGCACTATTTCGCTTGTTTAAGTTATATTTCCTCTTATTTGCATTCTAAAACATAAAGTATTAGTCGAACATCCGCCAATTGTTCGTTCGACTTAATATTTACTTGGCCTAGTATCCGTTGGGACAAATATCCGTTGGCCAAATGTCCGTCGGTCAAATATATCCATTTGTAAAAATATCCGCGGGTGAAATCCATCTGCCAAAATTATTATTTTGGCAGATGGATTTCACCCGCGGATATTTTTAAGTCAGTCAAATGTTCAAAGTCTAAATGTCCGTCGGTCAAATGTCTACTTCACAATATGTCCATTTAGCAAAATTTCCGTCTGTGAATTATCCGTTTGTCGAAATGTCAATCGGTCAAATGTTCGTCGTCTAACAATTCCGTCGCACAATTCGCAATATGTCCATTTAGCATAATTTCCGCCGGCAATTTCGCCGCACCGATTTTGCCGAACGAACAAATGTTCGTTCGGCAAAATCGGTGCGGCGAAATCGCCGGCTAAATGTCTGTCACCATGTAAATGGCAAAAAAGCCATCGGCTAAATGTCTGTCGCCCAAGTACCTATCAGCCAAGTGTCCGGTCAGGAATTAGTTAGTTAACCGATGAACTTCACGACCCTATTAAAAGAATGAAACCTGCTGAAGGCTATGTTTACTACATGGTTATCGATTTAGTCCCAACGACCTATTCTTGCCCCCAATCACTTCACCGGCGGACATATCATTTTCTTAAGTATGTTTTGAAATGTCTCTATCGTGCGCCCACCTCACGGAGTCCTGCCTGACGATATGTAAGTGTTCGATTGATTTAATATCCTTGTAGACTGTAAATACTTTGGTAGGTGGATACCAGAGGACTGTGTATGATTTATAGATCCTGTTGATGTCGACTTATCGTGAGAACTAAATATCTGTATTCATTGTAAATCTACTCTCAAAAACTGACTTAAATACTCGTAATGCTAGGTACAATACTTTGTAGAGTACTCATTTATATTTAAAAAAAAAAATTATTAATACTATAGTATACATTTTTTTACAATATTTGTTGTATATCTAAATAATATTACTAGGATACATAATATAGGTTAGGCCTAAGAGTGAACGCCAAAAAGACCAATGTCATGTGCAACTCAGCCTGTCCGGACCGAGATCAACATCTTACTTGTGAGGGACGAGCGCTCGTTCGAGTCGACACCTTCAGATACCTTGGAACACTCATGGTGGAGGATGGTAGTGTCCAGAAGGAACTGAATGTACGGCTCGGAATGGCAGGAGCTATATTCAATAAAATGCGCAATGTCTGGGACTCACTGCTTTACTCGACAAAAACCAAGTGTCGTCTCTTTAACGCCTGCATCCTAACAGTGTTGCTGTACGGATGTGAGTCGTGGCACCTCACCAAAGCTCAAAGCAAGAAACTAGCAAGTTTTGAAAATAGATGCCTGAGGCGAATACTGGGTATAAAGTGGTATGACTTCGTCAGGAATGACGATGTGAGGAGAAGAACTCAACAGCCCCTCATACTGGAAGTCCTGAAGAGAAGAAGGTGGACATGGTTGGGACATGTCCTTAGAATGCCACCTGAGGGCATCAACCCCTCATGTCTCTTCTTCCAACCCCGAGGATTCCGGCGTCCCGGAAGGCCGCTGACGACCATTCACCGACTATACTCAGCGGAACTTCGAGACGCCGGACTGACCTGGGAGGAAGCCAAGGAGATGGCGCGTGACAGAGTGACTTGGAGACGACTCGTGTTGGCCATATGCTCCACCTAGGGAGCGAACATGGAAAAAGAAGAAGACATAATATATTTTTATGCGTCAGTTTCCCAAAGAGACTGGATTTTGTGCTTGGAGAGGGAGTTATCTTGTTTAGTTTTTTAATGTACAGTCTTATGTTTATAGTGTTCTTATGTTATCTTGTTTATTTTTTTTATCGTAAAGTCTTATGTTTAGTGTTTTGTTGTCTGTGTATGTTTAAAGTGTTCGATAAGTTTCCTTTTTAGAGTGTTTGTGTCTTATGTATTTTTTTAATTTACAAAGGGAAGCTGTTGATTTTTTTTTTATATACTATAGTAAGAAACATAAGAGCATTGGAAGGTTTAAAGAACAAAATATATTTTAGACTCTCAAGTGTAGATAAATATATCTATATATTATTTTGTAACATCAATATATGTACTTAACAATACAGACAGAAAATATTTTCCAAATTTGGTTCAACAATGAGATTATATGTATCTTCACTTGGCTTATCTACTCACCATAAATAAAGCATATGTAATCCAAAAACAACCAAGAATCAGTTTTAGGTACTTTTATACCATTTTATCGACAGGCTATCATTTCATTTACCTACTTGTAAGTGGATGTCCGCCTCCGTGGTGTAATGGTCAGCGTGTTTAGCTACCGTGCTTGAGGTCCCGGGTTCGATTCCCAGGGGGGTGAAAATGAATATTAGTGATTTTTACACCGTAATATTTATTTAATATTACCCTGGACTGGTTCCTGAAGCGCAAGAGTGATCACCTTGCCTTCATGTAAGAAATGATCAAGATAACACTGCGTCGATTCGATGCAGTGCCCCATGCACCATTGGGTGCAGATAAAGGTTATTATAACTTGTGAGTGGATTTACCCTCTATGTTTAAAGTTACTTAAATATCATGCAATCCATTATTGAAAACATGTTTAGAAAGAATCAATTTAAAGTACTTTCATACTTTTTTATCGACAGGCGATCATTTCAATAACATTTGAATATTACCAGTTTTAAGTGTTTAATTCTGTTAAATTCTTTCAAACAGTTGTCTCTTGTTACAGTGTATGTTCTTACCAAATCCGTTTTATATTCCACTTGGCTGAGGACTTTTAGTTGGGACTATGTGCATGTTGATTAAATGGAGATAAGCGAACATTGCAAGCTTTCGGTTTGCAAAGGAACGGTCCGTATAAAGTAGTGGCGATTGACCTATCAGATCTGGATTCAAATTAACCCGATCATACAGTTATGTTTTGTTAACTTTTAAAGGTACTCAACAAACTGTTTATTAAATTTCTTGAATGTTTTTCGCACATACTTTGTGGCATATTTTATAAATTTTACAAAATTAAACAACTTTTTTTAACCACTTTTTTATTAATACACTTTATCCAACCGGTTTCGACAATAACGTTGTCATCATTAGGGTTTATGTACTAAATTCTAAAACATTGAAATACTCATAATTAATTACCCTTCCCTTACCAAGGAAAGGGGAGGGTAATTAATTATGAGTATTTCAATGTTTTAGAATTTAGTACACAAACCCTGATGATGACAAGGTTCTTGTCGAAACCGGTTGGATAAAGTGTACCAATAAAAAAGTGGTTAAAACAAAGTTGTTTAATTTTGTAATGTTTATTAAATTCTTTAATTAAAAACATTAACTAACCATCACGTCGCTTCCCTGCAGAGTTAGCAGAGAGAATAGAACGCCACACCAATTTGTCTTCGCAAACAATCTTCGCCTCCTCATGCATACCCTTTTAATGAATTCTTGAGGATAAGGAAATGGAAACAATGGGTTAAACTTAAAAGTAACATTTTGTTTGATTTTAATGTTTTGGTTTTAACAAAATTAACAATTATGTCCTTGTTAACTATTTACGTAAAAAATGACTGCCTTGTCTGCAATAGTTGCTATGACTAAACGCTATTTAAATTTCATAAGATCTTTGACCTTTGCAGTAATTTTTAAAGGTACACATTAAAAAAAAACAACAAACTAGCAAATACCGTAAATTAGAATTAACATCTTAACATAGATGAAGAAGAATATGGAAGTCTGGGTATTTATTATTTTAAGTTGGTTCACGTGATCATTTTACACAAGTGTAACATTCAATATTCCTTCTCGGCACCATATATGGTTGAGGTGATTTATTTTTTTCTTATTTCTCTAAAAAAAATTATATATTTTTTTAGATCTCTACAGAACCTTATCGAAATGTATGTCAGATTCTTCTCGAATTATTTTATACAGTTGAAGACGCCTAAAAAAATGATAAAACTTTAATATTTACTTAAATAGTGTGATGTGATGATACATGGGTAGATAGTGAATACTATATGTGTACAAAATAATCACTTAAACCTGTCCATGACAGACTTCCATATTCTTCTTCATCTTTATTAAGATGGCAATATAAAATAACTCCTAAGTGGAAAAACCAAGATTTGTGAAGAAGACTTTGAACTCTCTCAAAATGTGACCATACTTTAAATAAAGTATAATGTTCTTTTTAAATTTCACTACACAATAAAGCCTGTATAAATACAATAAAATGCTATAGGAACGTTTGCAAAGTAAAGTAAGAGTAAAGTGTAGCCGGAGTCGTGTGCATTGTGGGCAAAGCGTATGAAACTGGATCGACTTGATCACGACTCGCATTTTTAACGCTTTTCCGGTTTCTCGATATTACGCCACAATGCCGCTACATTATTTGCATGGTGGACTGGAATAAAGGATCTGATTTATGGACATAATATATGTATATGGAAAAATATGAGCTGTGCATTCCAGTCTTATTGTTGTTTAGATAAGATTGTCGTAAAGATGAATTATAACACAAAATCAGCTGAATAAAACTAAACTCTAAAAAAATTTCAATGTTTTTTTTTCTGATATTTAATGGCACATTTTATAAACTTTATAAAATAAAATTCAAAGTTTGTATTCAACCATTTTTATTTTTGGTACTTTTTTACAACCAGTTTCGTCAAGCACTTTGTAATTTTTAGGGATGGATAAGTATGGAAATTGGTAGGAAAAAAGTATCAAAAATAAAAATAATTAGTTTATAAAATAAAACTCGAAAACATAGTTTATAAAATAAAACTCAAAAACAAAGTTTTTGAGTTTTATTTTATAAACTATGGATCTAGAGAGCATTTTTTTTTAAGACGTCATTTCATATATGAACATTATATTTCAAATCAAGAAATTCAGCATGCATCACGAGATACATTTAAAATTTCTTTAAAAAAATCAATCGAATCACGACTATTGACGTAAAAATGGAGCACCTCTGACGACCTTCAAGAAACACGAAACGTTTCACTCTATCATTGAAACTCATAATTTTCTTGTTTTCTCTACCTTTTTTCTCAACTCCTTACTTGGTAAAAATGTTAAGTGCTCACTTAACATTTTTATTTTCACCAATTCACACTTTTACGAATATATTGTACAATAATGTATTTCATATTATTTTTTGACATCTCATCAAAGATGAAGAAGAATATGGAAGTATGGGCATTTACGGGGCTGATGACTGTCATAGGCTGGTTTAAGTGATCACTTTACACACGTGTAACATTCACCAATTCTACCCATTATTAAAACCACACAACTTGGAAGTTCTATATATATGAACCAATTTTGAAACATTGTTCTTGAATCACTAGACTTCCATATTCTTCTTCATCTTTGATGACATGTCGAAAAATAATATGAAAATAACTGCCGTAATTGGAGATAATCCAGATTTTGTGAACAAGTATTTGGACACACTCAAAATGTTGTAAAATTATAGTCTTGATAAATAACCAAAAAATTATCAAATATTTAAAATAATAAAATTACAGGATTAGGTAGCACACGATGTGGTACATTTGTAGATTTCCAAAATTAATAATAAATAATGTATTTATTTGATTGTTAATATTCTAATTTGTTTTTTTTTCGTTGTTATTTATGTACAATAAAAACACTATCTGCCTACATGTTTTAAACAGCTTTAAAGGGCACAATACTTGACTAGTACTAAACTGTTTTCAGTTGGTTATAAATATTGTTAATACTTATTTGCAATAAAAATTGTGAATAAATAATTGTTAACTTTGTCCAAGTTTTATCGTAAAAAATATTCCTTCATAAATTTAACTCTTATAAAGAGACATGTAAAAAGATAAATTCGTAAGCAACTGCATTTATTATCTCTTTGTATTTTGTAAGAAGAGAAATTATTTTTGATCCAATTTACATAAGTACATTGTAGAAATGGTGCATCCACCTAAATTACGATGTTTTAAATTAAAACGCATGATTTATGAAATATTATACAGTCTGTATATTTATTGTATAACTATCCGCATTTTGTGTAAATTTTGTATAACAGGTGGCGTGTTCTCAATAAAGATAGTACAGAATAAAATTGGTATTCTTGTTATATTACACATAAAACAAGGAGCACTCCATTACTTTCTATACACTACTGGTTCATAAGCTGATACCTTCCTTGTAAGCTCACCATAAGCATATTGGTCAACTTACGTTATTCTCTTTGTCTATTTCATTTCACTTGTCTGTTTTCCTTGTCTTCCTTCAATCAGCTTACAAAAAAATCTGACTTAATTCATATTAAAAATGTTAGTATTTCTTGATAAAATTATATTGTTTTAATATATGTACATGGTTTACGCAATTTAAAATACCTGCATCACCTTTTATTTTTCCATATTTAGTATATATTCGACAAAAGCCAGGCGCTTTGTTATTTAAAATAAATATATTTATTTCTTTTATAATCGTTTTGGTACTCCAAATCCATATTTTTGGGACTGAATCCTGTTACGTCAGCCATATTTAGAATATTACAATTTCATGATTTTTTTTGCAGAGTATGTAGGTACATATCCACCCCTTGAAATGACATTGTTCTTTTTGGAGAAAAATACCAAAAATAAAAGTGATTAGAAACCAAATTTTAGTTTTATGTTACAAAATTTTAGGATGTTACATTTAATAAGTAAGTATTTGTTTTTCATTTAAAGATGAAAAATTTTTCAGAAAAAAAATCAAATACATAATTTAGTTTTTAGATAAAGAAAAAAAACTTTTCAATTTAATTAATTCAATTTCAGCGATTTAAAAAAAAAAGATTTTCTATCATAATAGTGAAGGGAAGCTATATTAACCAATAAAATTATATTACCGCTTACTTATGTATAAAGCTATAAGGTAGGTACTCACTTTAGCCGACTTTTGATGCAATTCTTAATCGTAAATTCCTTATATTGGCCGACACAATGCTTCATAAAAACACGATAAAATTTCATCTTTTTAATCGCAAGTCACAATGACTCTATACCTGCTTTATGTCTTAATGCGTCTTAGCAGTAAAGTCGATAAAAACGTATCTACGTCGTGATAAATAGCACCATTGTATTGTAATATTATTCCGATACTATTTTTTACGGTATATCAGTGGCAGATCAAGGTTGTCAAATTTGGGGGGCCTGATTTATAGATTTGCGTTTTGATTACATCATTCAGTTTTACCCAATTCTTTACTAAATAAATAAATGCATTCCTTCTTTAACACTTTTTTGAGGTATTGAATATAAAAGCAAAGGAATTCTCCAAAACTATTTTGACATAAAAAGTGGTATATAGACCCTAACTTTTTCACTCTAATATTTATTTAATATTACCCTGGACTGGTACCTGAATCGGAGGGCTGATCACCTTACCTTCATGTGTTAACGACCAATATAACAGTACGTTTATATGATGCAGTTCCCAATGCACCATTGGGGTGCGGATAAGGATTTGAAGAAGACTGACCGTTATGTGCAATGTTAACTTCATAGTTAATATTATAAAGGCAATGTGATCAGTCCTGCACTTCATGTACCAATCCAGGGTTATAAATAAACATAAGAGTGATAAAAAGGGTTTGAAAAAGATGATTTAGACCCTCAATATCCTTAAAGTATGGATTTTTTATTGATGATATGAAAAAATATATATACTTATCTGTATTAACGCATGCCTTTCTTCTTTATTAATTTTCCATTATCTTAAAATTAAAAATCATGGAAAAAATTAAGCTGTTGGACATAAAGAAAACATTGATAAAGGCATAAAGAAATCATTGGAATGATTTGACTTTATTTCCCATCGGATTAATTTTGGAAATCTACAATTTTTTTTTTTTATATATTTGATAATTTTTTGATTATTTATTAAGACTATAATTTTACAAATTTCTGACATATCCGTATCTGCTTTTTAATGGAATAATAAATTATAAACTGCATAAATGTTGTAAAAATGTGTTTTTTATGACCAAGTCTATTATATTCGGTAATATCATTTAAAAAAAAACATGATTAACCTATTCAACTATACGAGTATATCGTATTGTTTAAATCATTGCTGATTATTTTTTACTATTTCAACCTTTTATTTATATTTACCTATATTTTTATGAAAATAAAAACGACTGAACTTAGTTATGGAATAAAAATCAAAGGTCATTAAAATGTTAACTTAACATTATTTTTAAGTACGAGATTTTTTACAAATGCTGTGTTTACATAAATATAGGTGCTGAAAATGTTTAAATATTTTTTAAAAATTTAAGTTCTACTTGCCAAATACCATTATTAATTAAAATCTATTGTGATATTAATAAATAATTATTCCGCACCATTTTCAAACACCGGATGCATCGAAATACGTTTCACAATCGTGGAGGTCCTCACCAAAACGTTACATTTTCATTATAAATGATTTTAAGTAATCGGGAATTCTAGTTTGTAAAATTGCTACTTTTTGGTGCAATTTAATGATTTCATATTAGTTTAACACAGGATTGGTCACGTTTTGTCGCAACTTTTATTAAGATTTTGAAAGAATACAGTAAACAAAACAAATTTGCATTTAAAGGATTTTTTGTGCAATATTGGAAATGTGACTTTTTGGTGAGGACCTCACAATAGATTTTAATGAATAGTTGTAGTTACCAAGTAAAACTTAAATTAAAAATGAATTGATTTAAAAACAAAGTGACTGCCGAATCAATAAATGAAAAAATGAGTTTTCTATATAAATTTGATAAATTTTGGCCTTGAAACTATTTAAATTACATCCCTAAACGTTTTTCTGTATTATGTATATGCCGATGAAATAAGTTTCTTGTATCATCACTTTGGTAACATTGTCTTTTTAAATATTTTTTAATCCTTATTCGCACCCAATGGTGCATAGGGCACTGTATCGTAGCAACGCAGTGTTATCTTGATAATTAATTGAATGAAGGCAAGGTGATCAGCCTTGCGCGTCTTGTACCAGTCCTTGGTGATATTAAATAAATATGACAGTGAATATCACCCATATTTATTTTGACCCCCCTTCCAATCGAACCCGGGACCTCCATCACGGTAGCCAAACGCGCTGACCATTACACGACGGAGGTGAACTTTGGGAACTAAAAGTTTTATACTTTATACAAAGCAAAAGCAATAAACAATTATCGATGTATTATTTCTTACGCATACGATAAAACTAAGAGAATGTTGCTTTTACGAAGATAATCCATCTCATGTCAATTTATAACTCTTCGCATGACTTTAGTGCTGAGCAGATCTAGTATTTAGTTACGCCAGCAGTACACAATCGGATCTAATAATAATCACGACTGTATTTACGTACAATTCCATCAGAGACGTACACACTTATATAATGCCTTTACCAATAATTTCTTCCACTTTCCCCATAAGATAATGTGAATTCTCTAGTGGTGATTACTACCGACTAAAAGCTTAAAGGCTGAAATCTACCTGACTTATGAATGCTAAACTGTGCTCGTGGTTTTAAGTCCCAACATACGGTTAATCATGTTTTTTTTAAAGTTACATATTTGACATAATTGATTTTTTTTAAACATCGTTTTTGTATTGAAAAAGTAAGTTTTTCTTCAAAATAAATAAATAGTTTTGAAAAGAAAAGATTAATTGAAAGGTAAGGAGTTAAAAAACTTTTATTTTCAATTTGTATTCTAATAAATTTACCAATATCAGATATACATTCTTTAAAATAGGCGTGAGGTGACGACCAGCTCTCAGCGGAGTCGGACGCTTAATAAATATTACAAGTAAGGAGTAAAAGGTACAAACATAAATATGTCTTTTGATTTAAAACGTGAATTTTATTGATATCTCAACACAGATTCTTACACTCATTGTTTTTTGTTTATGTTTATGAGCAATATATTTTTATTTGAATATTATTATTGTGTGTGTGTGTTTTTTTTCGGTGAGCATGTATAAAAGATATTTTTTTTTTTTTAAATTATAACATCATTTGAACATGTTATTGAAATATTTGGTTCCGAAATATTTGTAGTTCTGTTGGAATTGTTTGATATTGCATTTTGGTATTGCAAAGTCATTTTATTTTATTTTTTTTATTTTTATTTAAACTTCATGTACAGAAAATAAATAAGCACATTGGCGGGCTTATTGCTAGAAAGCAATATCTTCCAACCAACCAAAAACAAACCAGTGATATTGATCAAAACGTTTGATACCATATAAAGCTGTTTGCAATCGATATATGAGGGTAGATAGTGCTTGAGCATTTAAAAAATATAAATAAGCAAAGTCATTTTAGTATCTCGAAGATGAACTTTTCTTTAGATTTATCACCCTTTAATAGTTGAAGAATTGCTGTAAAATGTAATGTAAGTAAGTACTTACTCTTAATTTGAAGCACGGGCGCAGTTTATGTTCGTTATTGAGCAATGCATTATGCATTCTACAATATTCCACCTTCTAGGCATATCTTATTAATGTGTTGTGTGCACGTATCTTATATCGACTCGTTTAAAATAGAGAATGGAGTGTTACGGAGTAAATCCAATCCGGAAAACTGTATTAAAAAGAACCTTCAAATATCTTGCATGATCTCGTTACCGTGCATTGTGGAACGGGCGTTTTAGATACAATTATTTGTGATAGGATAAGACATTCATGATTGAGAAATACTGCAATATTATTATTGTTGGTATCATGTGATCGAGGAAACGAATGAGTTTATTTAAAATAAATAAATGAATAAACTCATTCGTTTCCTATATCACCTGATACCAATAATAATATTGCAGTATTTCTCCATGTTAAATGTCTTATCCTATCACAAATAATTGTATCGAAAACGCCCGTTCCACAATGCACGGTAACGAGATCATGCAAGATATTTGAAGGTTCTTTTTAATACAGTTTTCCGGATTAAGTCCAACTGAACTTCCAAGAATTTGAGTAATGTGGTTGTCAATAATAGGTAGAATTGGTGAATGTTACACGTGTGTAAAATGATCACTTAAACCAGCCTATGACGGTCGTCAACCCCGTAAATGCCCAGACTTCCATATTTTTTTTCATCTTTGATGAGATGTCAAAAAATAATATGACGTAAATTTAAACTATTCATACTTGATAATGTCCGCCTCCGTAGTGTAATGGTCAGCACGCTCGGCTACCGTTCTGGAGGTCTTGGGTTCGATTCCCAAGGGGGGTAAAATAAATATAAGTGATTTTTTCATTACCATGGACTGGTACCTGAAGCGGAGGGCTGATCACCTTTCCTTCATGTGTAAACGATCAAGATAACACTGCGTTTATATGACACAGTGCCCTATGCACCATTGGAGTGCGGATAAGGGTTTTATTATTATTATTATTATACTTGATAATATCATTATGTATTTACATGATACATTCGTATTCTAATTCAATGTTCATTATTCCTTGGTTTCTTCTACCTCTTCCGCCTCAACTTCTTTACCGTCTTACCTGATCATTTTTCCTTTCCCTTTCTTATTATCATCAATAAACAGCTTCATTTATATAAAAAGTTGTCAGCATTTTTTTTGATAGAGAGAAATATTTGTGTTTGTATTATTCACACAAATATTTCAATTTCATATTATTTCTGTGAGCCTAAGCGGCTCATTATTAGAAATATGTATCAAATTGTAGTAGAGTGGATTCGAACCGACAAATTCTAACTTAAGAGTCCACGACACCAACCACGGGACCACAACCCGACATTTGTTCACCGAGCATTTGCTCATTCATACTGCGAATAATCGTAATTGGTGTTTTTTTTTTTAAATTTCAAATGCTGTATGAGGTTTTGATTGGATTGATAGATCAAAAGAATAATATAGAATTTGGTTTATTTATAAAGTGTCACATTCTTAAAATACTACCCCAAGAGCATTTCACTGTGATTATATTTGAGAAAAGGAGATAGATAATTTAGCACACAAACGCGTATATAGTTTTTTTTTAAAGATCGTCTCACTCTAACTATTTATAACAACTGGTGAAAGAGCATTTCACGCCATCGGACCCACAACAGCAAAGGCACGTTTTGCAAAAAAATTAAAGATATTGCTTGTTAGCAATACATTAATATATAAAACACGAAGCTTTTACACTATATATAAAAGCCAGAATTTAAAAATTAGAAGTATGATTTTAAAATCCTAGTAAAACAATCAATTTCTACTTAAAAAATAATGTTTTAATATAATAATTTCAATATTTTGAAAAGGATTGAATCAATGAAGTTACATGAAACGGCTTAATATTTTTTTCATTCAAAATATGAATGTGGAAAAACTTCTTTATTTCTTGTGCAACAGCACGAAGGCTGTCGATAATCAAATAAGCTCAAAATAAAAGCAAACAACGTAATATTAATAAATAACACAACATAAAAATTGTGCAATTAGTTGTTACTACCAGAAAATTGGAGCGGTCGTGTTTACTTGTTAAATAAAATGGTTGAGCGAAGATTGCATTAGGTACATCAAGTAATAACGTGTTACATAATGTGTTGGAATGTGCAGTAGTTGTTGCACCGGTGCTTTAATGAAATACGTGTAATAATAGTGCATTTCGTGATGGCCTCGAAACACTGCCTCTGCCATGAATCAAAGGCGTGCCTAACATTTTACATATTCGAAACATTGTTTTTTAATCTACGCGGTCTTAAATTTACTCTTAACGAACTTTACCGAAATATATGTAACTTTACCTAATATACTTGAATATATATATATATATATATATATATATATATATATATATATATATATATATATATATATATATATATAATATAGAATGTTTCACTTAACGAGTAAGATTCTGGAATGAATTATCGTTCCAGAATCTTAATATATTATATAATAACTCGTTCAAATACTTGTTCACAAAATCTGGATTATCTCCAATTACAGGAGTCACTACAATATAATATTATTTTTTAACATCTCATCAAAGATGAAGAAGAATATGGAAGTCAGGGCATTTACGGGGCTGATGACCGTCGTAGGCTGGTTTAAGTGATCACTTTACACACATGTAACATTCACCAATTCTACCCATTATTGACAACCACACTACTCAAATTCTTGGAAGTTTTATATATATGAACCAATTTAGAAACCTTGTTCTTGAATCACTAGAACTTCACTAGAGACATCTATTAGTGAGATGTAAGTATTTGGACACACTCAAAATGTTGTAAATAAATTATATAATAACTCGTTATGAGAGGTTCCACGGTAATATACTTATTCATATAAGCATTGTGTACAAAAAGAAACAATATCCTCTAACCAACCAAATGTATAATACTGATACCAGTTGACCAGTCAACGTTTGAAGTTTGTACAGCTGTTAAAATCAAGAGAGCAGATATAGGGTGTACATAAATAAACGAAAAATTAACATTAATAACATCGAATTAAAGCATTAATTAACTATCAATTACTACATTGCATATTAATAAAACTGTGAATTGATGGAAAGAAGTAGATCTCTGACCTAAGAGTAAGAGTAATTTTACACACGCTGTCTCTGACCCAGGAATGAACGAATTTTCGTTATTAATATTTATAAAGGTTGTACTAGATTTTATTTCGCTCATTGTGATGATATCCTGTTAAAATAATAAACGAATCGTTTCAGGGTTAAACAATAAAATTGTTATAAAATATTTCTACTCCAAATAATGTTGTATTGCGCAAATGTTGTGCATTAAATTTACATAATAAACATTTTAAGACATAATTAACATTTTAATGACATGAGTACCAGAAACATACATATATTATTTGTTATTTTTTGGGCAAACGCATTATTGTGGTACATAAAAATGTATCGTTATTTACCTGAAGTAGCGAAGTATATATATTTTTGCTTCTATAAATTTGAACCGTAAACCGTTTTCTGTTGTTATATTTTAATATTAAGACATATGAGTTTCATTAATATAAGTATATAGTATAAATATGTCCTACATTTAAAAATAAAGATTTTTCACATTTCTTATATTTTTAAAGCCTTTTTTCTCTCAAAACTATACTTGTCAACTTTTTTAATGAATGGAAACGATACATTACTTTTTACATGTTGATGAGAACATTTATAATTCTCGAAACAAGTCATGTTTAAAATAATTCACTCAAAATATAGTATTGTGCTTTGTATTTAAATCAAAGTTGATTCACCATTTGAATTAATTTTCTAATCGAATTGATTAAAGCAATGAATTCTACTGAACCATTTCATTCACGATTCAACTATCAATAAACAATAATGATCGGTGATTTGTAAAGCTAAATGCTCACCAGAAGGTCAGGTACGACCAAGATGAAATAATTAATCCGTCAATTATTAAAGTTCTCCCAGGAGGCTATTAAAAATCAATGTATTAAAAATCTATATTTCAAAAATCGGCCAAAGAAATGAAGGTCGTGTTCGTTTATAGCTTATTTTAAATAATAGATTACTTACGGCGATAACCACCGTTAAAAATTATTTAAAAATCAAATCAAATCAAAGTTATTAAAGACAAATAATAAGTGATGAAATAAAAATACAAAAGAACTAAGTACGGGTAAACCTCATTTTGCACATGTTCGATTTACACCGATTCACAATAACGCCGTTGGTGCCGGCCATGGGTTTCCTTAAAAATAATTAAAACAACATTGCAACATTTTGAATCTCATAAGTATAGAAATTTATAAGAATATATTTAAAAATAGACCCATAATTTACAATTTGACAATGACTAAAGCCTCTCCCCTACTGCGCAACATCCCACTTTAAAAAAAATCAACAAATAAAAATGAGTAACAGCTTTTACTCCCAACCCCCTTTATTCTTCAAAATCCCAAGGATAAAACTTTATGACTTAAACTTACCTTCACATACAGTGTTTGAAAATGATGGGGAATACATCGAAATACGTGTCACAATAGATTTAAAAAAATGGTATTCACAAAGTGAAATTAAATTAAAATGGATAGGTATTACCACAATGTGCCTACCGAATCAATTTATGATTATTAATGGCTAAGGCATCCGTATTCGTAGAAGCTTGAGAAAGTTACTTTGAAGATGTACAAGTCTATTGAATTTTAAACATAGTTTAAGTTAAGTTTATCTGTTATATATATGTTTGATATAAGTCAGGTAAAGATAGGATACAAAAGGGAGGATATGTGTCATTTGTATTCTCAATTCGTTTATGTTTATAATATTAATGATTCGTCAATAACTATGTGGAATGACATGTAGATTTTTTATAATTAAACACTCACATAATACCACTTACAACATTTTGAGTGTATCCAAATACTTGTTCACAAAATCTGGATTATCAATATAAGAGTAATTAATTAATATAATATAAGAGTTTCTGCTTAATAAAAAGCTTCTTTACATCTCACCAATAGATGTCTCTAGTGAAGTTCTAGTGATTCAAGAACAAGGTTTCTAAATTGGTTCATATATATAGAACTTCCAAGAATTTGAGTAGTGTGGTTGTCAATAATGGGTAGAAATGGTGAATGTTACACGTGTGTCAAGTGATCACTTAAACCAGCCTATGACGGTCGTCAGCCCCGTAAATGCCCAGACTTCCATATTCTTCTTCATCTTTGATGAGATGTCAAAAAATAATATAATACCACTTATTGAGTTTTACAGCATGTTTTTTTTGTAATCACCTGTTTATGAAAACAACTGTAGTTTACGTAATTATTCATATGTAATGAAATAAAACTCAATGATTGGTATTAGACAATTGTTTAATTGTTTATGTTTCATTGTGCTTTGAATAATTAACAGCAGGCTTTGAGAATCGCACCATAATTCATTATCTTTTTTCTAATTGTATCGATCCAGGAGACTCTTCTATCGTCAAACCTGACCGATATTATTTAAGCAACTGAAGGCCGAGCTTGGGGAACTTTGAACGTTCACTCCTCGCTAGTTTGGTTTAGCAGTCTAAGGACTCCACTTCGCTCATTCAATTAGCAAAATACCAGAGTAATTGTGTTAACTATATCGATCGCAACATCTTTGTTGCAACATTGTTTCCATTCGAGCAATTTTAACATTGTTAAATTATTATATTTGTTGAATTTATAAACAACGACTGGAGTTTTATTGATTTGGATTTTTTAGACCTTCTATTTAGAATCCGGATTAGTTACTGAAGAAAGTTTTTGTGATTATAAATAAAATAATCTCCCAATTTATTATTATAGATTAAACCCCCATTTAACGTTGAGATAGGTACTGCGATATCGTAAGGAACATAAGAGGAAGTTTATGTTTTAAATTGTATTTTTACAATCTGACCAGCGAAAATCACTGAAATAAGTCATTATTTAATAAAAATACAATTTGAAAACATATACTCCCTACAACGTTCTTTCCGAGAACGCAGGACTTATCTCAACGTTGTAGGGTGGTTTACTGTTTCATATTTTTGCAACGTAATATTTTTATTTCGTCCGCCTCCGTGGTGTGATCTTTGGAATGTTAAGGTACCGTTCTGAGGGTCGGGTTTGATTCCCAGGGGGAGGGGTGAAAATAAATATTAATAATTTTACACTGAAATTTTTATTTTATATTACCCTTAACTGGTCCCCGAATCACAGGACTGATCACCTTGCCTTCATCTGTTAACGATCAAGATAACACTGCGTCAACACAATGCAGTGCCCTATGCACTATTGGGTGCGGATAAGGGTAAGAAGAATATTTTTTTTTTGTATTATACTGTTTTGGACTAGGTCGCTATTTGTTATACTTATAAAGAATGAATGTGGGACTTTCAATTTTTATTTAAAGAAAACTAGCTATACCTGGCCACGCGCGTGGTTCAGTCTTTTGAATAAATGAAAACATTTTTTTTAATACGGAATAAAATGCAAACTTTTAAAATGCTTAATTACAGCAGCTATCAAGTAGCACTCTGTCCACCATAAAAAATCTTCAGTATTGCGTGTGCTGCTGTTACCTTTAGCAGATGGTGCTGCCATTTCAGTCAACAAAATCCATTAAAAAATCTTATTATACGTGTATACCAAAACTGTACATATTATTGGTGGTAACAGTCATTTGGTGGATTTCTTTTTTTTTGAGGTTTAAGATTTTGAACAAACATTTACATTTTTATTTATAAACATATACGAGTATGTATTTACAGACTAATATGCCTTTCAGATTATGAAAAAACAATGAAATGCATATTTTACTCTGATTAAAGAAAACACTTCGTTTTTTACCACTTGAGTTTTATTAGACTACATGTTTCAGAAGTTAAACTTCCATCATTCAGGTCTGTATAATAACTAAAATATAAAATATAAAATTGTTCTATAAATAAGGAGAGGGGAAAGTAGGGGGAAGGGGTTAGTCAAGGAACGGAGTTTGAAAACAAAGGAAAAATGGAAAGCAATGGCGAAGAATTTTGAAACAATATATTTAAACAATATAAAAAACGAAGTGTTTTCTTTAATCATTGTAACATGTCTTACCACAAAGTTAATGCCGAAACAATAAATAACATATTTTACTCAATGATAAAAACGTTCAAAAGTATCTTATTTGTACAAAATTATTAAGGATATAACATATTCAGTATTCGAACTCAGTTAAAAAACAGAATTATAAATTATGTTTAATCATTACTATAATAATTGATATTTATATATGTGCATATGTAAAAATGAGTACAATGAATGCAACCTTACATTGAAACATTTTCCAATCTAATTGTTTCATTCCATTCGTAAATGTATCGCGAATCCTAATAACAAAATAAATATAATATATTCCAAAAAAAAATATGAAGCGATGTTTCTAAAGATGCCTTACCTGTAAACGCATTGACATACATAATTTGTATTATCTGAAGTGAATTCATATTTAAAACATAAATATGTGTAGCTAATAATTATTTACATATTTTATTCTTCACAAATGGTCTTTGTGAGCAAAAATAATGAGCCGTAAAGAAGTATAATGTAAAATTACTTGATAATTTGGTAATTAAGCAACTAATGTTAAAAGTGTTCTCAAAAAAAAATTGTTTTAAAAAGTAATCACTGTTATTATATTATTTTCTCTTGCAAAGTATGAATAATGATCTACAGGTGATAGAAAACAGTAATTCATGTAATTGTATATTGAAATTCTCAGTAACAAACTAGATAATTTAATGTTTAATCGAAAACCTCTAAAAAAATTTTTTCTCTTAAAAAAAATTTCGATAATGATATGTCAACAAATCACTTAAAGAAATGTTTAGAATATGTAACTAAAACTAACTAACCATCGCGCCGCTTCTCTGGAGGGGTAAGCAGAGATAATAAAACGCCACAATAATCTGTCTTTGCACACAATCTTCGCCTCTTCCACATTTTTACTTCTTCGCATACATACCCGCCGATTATTCCGACTTCTGACCTGACCACTTTCAAGTATTTGCAAAACTTGGTCATGCCAAGTGTTCCTTGGTTTTCCTTTGCTTCTTTTACAAACCACGTTCGTCTCATACATTTGTTTAAATATCCTTTCTTCACCTATTCGATTCACATGCCCAAACCATCTCAAAACACCTCTTAATTTAAACGATAATGCTTTTCTGGGCCTTGCAATCTTTATTTATATCACCATTCGAACATCTATCGTATAACGTTTTGCCATACATTCGTCTGAGAGAACGCATTTCGACTACATTCAGTCTACTTTCATCCTTATTTTGCCAACTCCATGCTTCACTTCAATACATTACAATATGTGAACAGAAAATCAGCAGAGCATCAAATTTTTAAATCTTTAATACATGATTACTCATTATTTAAATTATGATAAACGAATTGGAAATTAGTATATGTACAATATGTAGATGTAAAAAATAAGAGGAAAAAATAGACACGTTAAAAATTTTACGGATACCGTTATAATCATTAAACTTTAAACGGTTTATACTTTATAAATATATTCATAACAGCAAATATTTTGTTGGAACAATATAATAAATTAAAATATAAAACTTTCTTTGAGAGTTTTCTCTCTCAAAGCCATCTATGTATAATATTAAGAGTAGGTACCTACAATGTATGTAATAAACGAAGATGTAATATATCTACATAAAGCAACACATTTATTCCACATAAATGAAGTCTAATAAACGTCTCATTAATCGAAAAATAATTATTTAAAAACACCAAACACCGATTTCTTTTTTATAATGTATCAAACAATTTATTTTCTTCAATAAAATTGACTTTATTTTAATGACTGACTTCTTAAAGAGCGAAACTTTTTTCATGAAAAATTGAGCGAAATCAATCAAAAAAGTTAAACAAAAAAGTGTAGCATTTGATCGTGAATAATTTTTCTATCATGAAAGATTTTATGTTTAAATTGTATAATTTTTTTTGTTGTTGTAAGTTAATTTACCTGTGTTATAATGTACGCACTTAATTGTAATGTAATTGATTTAATGCAAAAAAAAATACTTTGCCATTAAAAAAAAAGATATTTAAAGAAGAATGAATATGATAGTAAAAAGAAATAATGTTCGTAATGTCGAAAAAGAATAATAAGAAAAAGAAAATAATTAAAAACTGGTCTAATTGGAGCTAAGTCACTTAAAGCCTAGTATTCTTTAAGTTGCATCTTAATTTTCTCTAAATCCAGATAATAATTTTTCTTTAAACGTTTTAGCGTTGAAAAAATTAGTTTATTCTTCGAAATTATTAAATGGTTTTGAAAATAATAGAGTTATTAAAAGGTAAGAAGTTAATAAATACATAAAAAAATATTTTTTCTACATTTATTCTAAAAAACCGAAATAAAAAATCAATAAACATTCCTTTAAAAAAATCGGACTTCTATAGACATTTGACCTCTCCGGTAATCTTAAGTGGAATAAATTATGTGCTTCCCATAAACAATTTTTGAAGCAGCGAGCTTAATATTGGACTATCCGCCAATGATCAATCGATCGCAAGATCATCGATTAATAAAAGATCACGACTGAATCAGAAGGAGATATGTATGTTTTTGGTTAAACAGAAATTCTAATTGTTTAACTGTCAGCACTTTACCGGATATTTATCAATACTAAGGTATCTATTTATCTGAGTGATCACTTCAATCTCCAATCGTCACGTTTTCTATGACATTTAACGAATTTTCCGCAACCCATATTTAGAATCCAGTGCCCGCTATGGAACAATGCACTTAAATTACTTTTGATTTTGTTATTGAATAGTATGTTTTTATCTTGCTGATGGCCGTAGCGATTTTAATGAAACTCAAATTTGTTATTGATAAATTGTAATGGATATTCATGGATAAATCCTTGCTTATTAAATCGTGTTACTTAATTGCACACAAATACATAATTGATGGTTTCGATTCGAATATAATCCATCATATTTTTTTCTCATGTTTATTGGTGAAACTGCATTATTTATAATAAAAGTGCAATCATATTTTATATGACCAGTGACTGGACTTTATTGGTAACGACGAAACCCGTTTACTGGTCAAAAAATATAAAAGTAAAAAAACATTTATTAAAAAAGTATTTGGACACACTCAAAATATTGTTAAATTAATTAACTGATCAAATTATAAGCCGAAATAAATTGAAAATCATGTTTTCAAGCGTTTTTTATGTATTTGTATATAATCCAGGATTCGGACCGCACATACAAATAAAAAGAGTCTCTGCTTAATATAAGCTTTTCTCATCCCACCATAGATGGGTATTGTGAACTCACGCATAATGTGTTACGAGTTTGATCAATATATCTAGAAGTTTAAAAAATTTAGTAGTGTGGTTGTCCATCATGGGTAGAATTGGTGAATATTACACGTGTGTAAAGTGATCACTCAACCATGTCTTTGACAGTTGTAAGCCCTGTAAATGCTCAGACTTACATATTCTTCTTCATCTATGTTAATATATTAAAAAATAACTGGTTGATTAAATTTGTATGAAATATAGTGTTCATTTTAAATTATTTTTTATTTATATACTTTCAAATTATCATCAGCCTCAATTTCTAAACAAAATCTATCTCAAAAAAACCGAATGCAAAATTGATATAAAAACGATCTTGAAACCTTAAAATTACTACGAGTAATTTATTAAAAAAAACCAACCAAGATTTCCTGCGTTAAGGTTTTTTTATTAAATTACCAAAGATTTCCTCACTTTTACCGTTCTATACATTTAAATGATATGCTTTTTATTAATATTAGGTTTAGATAACGTATCATTCAGAATAAATATGTAAATTTATTAAAATTTTGAGAAAATATTCTGATAGAAACTTGCAATGATCCATTATGTATAAATCGTTAGCATAATTAATTTAATTTCGATATGGCCTTGTAACAATAACTGGATTTTCAATTCATATAATCAAAACATATTTTTGAACATTTATCCTAAAACTAGTGCACAAAAATGACATGAATAAGCTAACAATTTTTTTTTATGATTTATCGTCTTAAATGAAATATACATTTTTATATTCACGATATTTTAAGATTGTCCAAACTTTTGCTCAAAAACTTTTGAAAAAAAAATTGGACACACTCACAATATTGTGAATAAAAAAAACTGGTCTAAAAAATGTAGTTTAATAAAAATTTCAAATGGTATTTTAGGCGACTTCTAGTATATAAAAGAATTCAGGAAGAATCTCAAATGTATTTCATGAAGATTTCTGTAAATAAAAACACACTAATTTGACGTCACCGAAGAAATAGTATACAAAAAATGTTTTCAATTGAAGCATAAATATGACTTTCAAAATTTGAGAAGTGTGGTTGAAAATTATTGGTGGAATGGTGAATGTTATACAGTGTGCCAGCCAATGACAGATCTTAATACCCAGACCTCCATATTCTTCTTCATCTATATTGAAATATCAATAAAAAAATCTTGAAATACAAATTGATATGTGGAATTAGGAAACCAGTTCCATTACGAATTGGTTAAAAGTGTTATATAATTTGACAGCATTATATCTTCCACACATGTGGGTTGGCTGCTTCAATTTAGAACGTTTGGTAATATAGAAGGATTCACACAGTTATGTTATAATTAATGAATCCATGTAAGATGATTTATCTAACATCTAAAACGTATCAATAAACTCAAGAATATGGGCGTCTGCTATTTCAAAATTATGAATTAATGTCTTTAAACTGGTTATAATATAAAATCATACTAAAAATAATGTGAACTAAAGTGCTTACTGCATTCACAATCTTCTTCAGATCATATCGTGGGTGTACTGAAAAAACGTTAACTCGAAAATATGCAATTTTGACTTAATGATACATATTATAAAGTTTTGAACATTCTATAAACTGGCAAAATACATAAAGTAGTTTGAAATGTAATATACAATGAAAATTTTGAAATTACAAAACAATTATAACATTTTAAAAGATGTTTGAATATTTCTAAATCATGCTTTATGTTTTAAATCGAAAACTTTAAATGTACATACATAAGAAAAATAATAATTTAGATAGATAGCCATGGAGGTCATATCTTTATTGGAAGAAAAAATCTAGAAGATAATATGTTTGAGTTATGACTATACAGATTTCGTACCACGATTACATTAAAATGATTAATTTGAATCTTGTACATTCGTTGTGTAGCAATAAAGTTTAGGTTGTAAATAGTTTACAGTTGATCAAATGTCACGATTTACATAATTACAATACAAGCTCGACATTCAGTTAATGTAATAAAATATTAATTTTATGAAGTGGATACCATTTAAATCGTTAATGATATTATAGCAGCCGAATTTTTGTACGTTATTTTTACTACACAGATATCTGCTTTCCTTTTAATTGAACTTTCATTTTAAGAAGACCAGACACTAACTGGCTTCGAGGAAGACAATTTTTTTTTATATAAGTAGATATCTTGTCGATTTTTTAAAATAATTTAAAAAATTGCGTTTTCTAAACAGCAATGTGTCTGTTTTTGTTTAAATTTTATAAATTATGATATTAAGGAATTGAATAAAGGATTGTTCGTATTCATTATTTTCCATCGTTTAAAAAAATAGACAATAATCAGTTATGAGTGATTGTGATGCTAAATATGTTTAAAATTAACTGTATTAAATAATTTTATCGCAACATTAAAAAACATGTTAACATATATTTTAAATAATAATTTATTAAATTATCACATTTTTTGGCATTATTTAATATTTTTTATGACATCCTATGTTATTACGCATTTATTGTGTGAAAACTCTATTTGTCGGTGTTCCAGACGCCTTTACTCTACTCTTGATTGTCCCTTAAGTACCCTTGCGCCATGCAATAATTGAAATTTTAAATGTCCATATATCGAATAAGCTTGAAAAAATTAAATGATTACGTTGAGGTGTGACTTGTTGATCTGTGAATCTCGGGTACTTCAAATAGCAGATGTACTCATAGTTAAACCAGACATATTTCCGGTTTTTAGCTAACATTTTTATGATAAGTACATCCGATTACTGCAAAGGTTGTACAGTATTACCTAATTCTAAATGTAGTATTATAAAAATATATTTATCTTATCGAACATAGAATCTCGCACGTAAATTTACTCATTTTAAAAATGCTCCATACATAAAAAAGATATTATCGAATATTAACTGTAAACCGGTCAGATGTTTGCCTTATCAGAAATGTAATACTAAATTGAAAACACGGCAAAAGCGAAAGGAATCATACCGGAAATAGAATCAGTTTCAGTTTTTAATTTTTAAATTAAAAACAAATATATTTTCAAATAATCACTTAAAATAAAAATCCATGTTAATTTTTATTAATTTATTTAATTCTTTGAACGCAATGCTTTGCAGATGGTGTGTAAGCAGGGGCGTGCGTTCCATATAGGCAGAAAAGCAGTCCCTATCCTAACTTACCAACGTGACATATAAAAACGCAAATACTCTAGTAAGTAGTACTAGTTTACCTTACCACCTACCTCCACTGCCTACCCTAATTAATCGTTATGGCGTGTGTATAGAGTACTACATTGGATCGATGGGGTGTTAAAGTGTGTTCATATCGGGATTATATAACAGAGTATCTTCAAACCCTTATCCGCACCGTAATGGTGCATAGGGCACTGCATCATATAAATGCAGTGTTATATTGATCGTTAACACATGAAGGAAAGGCGATCAGCCCTCCGCTTCAGGTACAGAGTTTACTTTATAAATATTATTTTACAACCTGTATGCCTAAATTACTTGTATTAATTAATAAATTAAGCGGTAAAAGTACTAAAATAAAGTTGAAATACCATTTATTATAACAAGAATAAAAATCAATTAAGTGTATTCATTACACCACTCGAGCACTTACTACCTGATGAATTTACAAAAAAAAAAGAGTTTTCTCTGAAATGCCTCGCTACGTAATAATGTTATAATGATAAGTACACGAAAAAAAATATCCACCATATTTGGTAATATCATTAAAACGTTTTTGCCTTTAATTGAACGGTCTTATTGATATAGCAAGTAAAGACGTAAGTTAATGAGACGATTGAACAAATACCACCAACTAGTGTCACAAAAACTAGTTTCGAGGAATGTTTTCTACTTTTACGTCAAAATCTATGTATGGGTTCGGCAATGCTCAACTCTTACAATCACTCTGCTTTCTTTAATCGATCATCGAATTACTCAGTAACCTGGTGATATGATCAATCATTGATAATCATGATAATCAATCACATATGTATGTATCTATAAATCTGAAATCAATGAATATAAAATAAATAATATAAAACATAACATATAAGAATATAAAACATATAATCAATCCAAAACAATTATCAAATCATGAGTGTACCTACTGACAAAAAAAATACTCGAAAATATGCAAATTTGACTTAATGACATGAATTTTAAACTTTTCAACGTTCTATAAACTGGCAAAATATAATAAGTAGTTTGAAATGTCATTTTTATGTAGTTTTAAAAGTAAATATAACTTTAAATTTAATAGCCGGTATTTTATTCAGGCTAAAAGCTTTAAATAACAGGGATTATTCAAACAGGGATTTTAGAGTTAACGTTTTTTGCCAGTATACCCACGATGTGTAAGTTAATGATTTGACTGTAGTCACTATGTTTAATTAATTAATTTATTTTATTTATTCGGGATTTATTTATTTTATTTTATTATTTTTTTTATTTATAGCTTACATATAAAAAAAATGATTTAATAAACAATAGTTACATTTTATTTTTTGACATATCATCAAAGATGAAGAAAAATATGGAAGTCTGGGCATTTACGGGGCTGACGACCGTCATAGGCTGGTTTAAGTGATCACTTTACACACGTGTAACATTCACCAATTCTACCCATTATTGACAGCCACACTACTCAAATTCTCGGAAGTTCAATATATATGAACCTATTTAGAAACCTTGTTCTTGAATCACTAGAACTTCACTAGAGACATCTATTGGTGAGATTTAAAGAAGCTTTTAACTAAACAGAAACTCTTATATTAGTATGTGGGGTCCAAATCCTGGATTATAATCACACACATGAGAAACGCCAGAAAATACCATTTTCATTTTTATTATTTAAGCTTATAATTTGACCAGATAATTTATTAACAACATTTTGAGTGTGTCCAAATACTTACACACAAAAAGAAAAATCAATTTAAATTTTGTGAACAAGTATTTGGACACACTCGTTAAAAAAGCCAATTAAACAATTCCACATTTATGTTATTAAACTATTAAAAAACAGATGTAATGTATTATTAAAAAATTATTAAAACCCTTATCCGCACCCCAATGGTGCATAGGGCACTGTGTCTCATAAACGCAGTGTTATCATGATCGTTTTACGCATGAAGGAAAGGTGATCAGCCCTCCGCTTCAGGTACCAGTCCATGGTAATATTGAATAAATATTACAGTGAAAAAATTACTTATATTTATTTTACCCCCCTTGGGAATCAACCCCGGGACCTCCAGAACGGTAGCCGAGCGTGCTGACCATTACACTACGGAGGCGGACAAAATTTTCGATGTAATGTAGATAACTTTATATTATTTATTAATCTGGCGATACCACGAGATATAAAGTGACACCTTTACGCGCCTAAACACATTACAAGAAATGAAATGTCACTGATAAATTTAAAAAAAACTCGCGATATTTAGATCGTGTCCAAATCTTTGTTCACGCATCTGGTTTGTTAGCTTTTGAGTTTATATACACCAGTCTATGACAGGTCGTAATCCTGCTTAGTACCCTACCCAAACTAAAATATATTACTTCGTCTATGTATATATAAGGTGTCAAAATATTTATATTCATATTTATTTCAAACCTTAATGATAAGTGTGCAGGCCTCTAAAGTTTTTATTGTAAAAACACTAACATACATTAAATAAAATGAAAGGAAAATAAAATGAAATTCATGAAATTCTTCGAATTTGTAAAATGATGGTAGTGTGCTTGTCATCATGGGTAGAATGGTGAATGTTGCAAGTGTGTAAAGTGATCACAAAACCAGCCTATGATTGGTCGTAAACCCTGTAAATACCCAAATTTCCTATCATGTTATTTGACTGTCAAAATTTGTATCGTTTTCGTATTTTTTCGTATGTTTTATGTTGATAAGAAATTATGGAAAAATTAAATCCGTGGTTTTTATGTTTAACCCTAGACCTCAGTACATGTTTAAATGTACTATCTATGTATGTGTGTACTATGTCCGCCTCCGTAGTGTAATGGTCAGCACGCTCGGCTACCGTTCTGGAGGTCCCGGGTTCGATTCCCAAGGGGGGTAAAATAAATATAAGTGATTTTTTCACTGTAAAATTTATTCAATATTACCATGGACTGGTACCTGAAGCGGAGGGCTGATCACCCTTCCTTCATGTGTAAACGATCAAAATAACACTGCGTTTACATGACACAGTGCCCTGTGCACCATTGGGGTGCGGATAAGGGTTTTATTATGTATGTACTTATGTGAATAAATGTATATATATAAATTTATATGTTATTTTGTATGTACTTACTATATATGAACTTATGTGAATAAATGTTTATATATAATCAGGTGTGTGTAAATAATATATGGTATTTTTTCGTATGTTTTATATCGATAGTAAATTATGCATGTATTGAGTTCAGAAAGTAACATTAAAAATATTGAATACCTCGATGTTGTAAATACTTGTACGAGTATCTGTGATTTAGATCTGTTGAATTCCAATTTTTTATTATAAATCAGCGTGTGACCATAGCACACTTCATTTGAAATATGCAAATTTTGCGTAAACACACCAAGAACGAAGGTAATATATCAGGTGTGTGTAAATAATGCGTTCTCTAGCGGTGAAAGTGAAAAAGTGATCTCGGTAGATGCGAGAATGTTCGCACAACCGTTACGCGTTCGAATCAATTATCTGTTTGTTCTTATTAAACATGCCATTTGCATTTCAATAGTACTGGAAAATGTTGATAAGACGCGCCTATTTCGATATGTAGATATGGATGCGCAATATCAATTGAGATTCATCATTAAATTTCTTGATTGAAATATACCAGTAGTCGACAAACTTATTAGCAAAAGAGGAAAATATGCACATAACAACGATTACATTTTTTATTTATTTAATTCATATTTAAATAATATAAAATAGTTGGTAAATATACAATTCATTTCAAATATAACGTTTCTACCTCTCTAATAAAGTAGATACTTGTGTTTAGAGAGGGAGTTCGTTTTACAATTTTTATTTTATTTTTTTTAAACAAAGTAAATTCAAATTAAAATTAAAAATAAACAAAGTATATTAAAAATTAAAAGTATATTCCCTGGTATGGAGTCTAGGTAGGGGTAAGTCTTAATATTTTTTATTTTAGTTTTAAAGGTTTGATAATTTTTTTATACATTTTAAGTTTTCCGGAAGTTTATTAAAAAAAATTTACCTACGTACGTATAATGGTTTAACCCTGCTGTTGTTTTATAACTTGAGAGCTAAATTTGTTTGCAATTCTGGTATAATTTTATTCTAATTTTAGATCCTTATCAAATGACAGGTTAACTCAATTAATCTTGAATTTTACACTTAATGACGTTATCAATTTTTATTAATAGTTTTTGGCAAAGCACCCAAAGTTGCGTGATACATGCCACAAACAGCATTTTTTTTAAATTATGTTGTAAATTAATATTTTTTAATAACGACTAATACTCATTGCACTGTGATGTTTTCGTTATATTTTGTATAGTGCTTTGTGATTGAATTATTGATTTTTATAGAGTGTAGCGATAGGAGGTGCTAGAAATATAGCAGGAAGGAAAAACCCTCCAAACAAATGTCTTGAAGGAAGATTTTATTTATTGATTAAAAATATTTTGAATGAAAGGTATCCATAAAAACACTACTTATTGCGATAATGTCCTAGCATCTCCTTTAAAATTTTGATCAAATCGGATTTGTTTTTCGTTATTTTTCATTTTAAGCACGATTCTCATCAATAAGATGATTTTTCAGTTTGATTTTAATTAGGTTCATACTTTAAAAAGACTATTTGCATGAATACGTCGAGTCGAAGAGTCGCGAGTTTTTCCGCGGATATTTGTGCCGGAGTCGCACTTAAAAGGTCAAAGAACCGCATGCGGCTCCGGAGCCACACTTTGCCGACCCACGAAATGTAAAATCCAATAAGTTATCCCGCTTACATTAGCGTAGATAAGAACGACCAATCAACATTCTATTAACTTTCTACATGTGCTTTTTAGTATCATAAATAGTTACTTACATCGAAAGCTCTCACAACTTTGCCAGCTGACAGACCATTTTCAGTTTTTTTTTCAAATAAATACCAAAAATACACAGGTTTTAATGAATAGAAAGATTGATAAAAGGGAGTGTATGCTGGGATATTAAACATCCCAGTATGTAAAAATAATCCGTTAGGATCTTGCAGACATCTACATAAAAGGGTCTCACCTAAATAAAAACTTTCTCAAACCAACAATAAATGGCTTCAGTAAACTCACACGTACACCGTTATGAGGTTTACGATACATGTGAAAGTTCCAAAAAGTTAAAAAGTGTGAGTAGTCAACCGTGGGAGAATGGTTTACATTTATGTTACACTTATATAAAGTGATCACTTAAGCCAACCTTTGACCGGCTGTAAGCCTTGCTTTAAATATCCAGACTTCCATATTTTTCTTCATCTATGCTGAGATGTCAAAAAAACGTGCCTACTTCATTATGATTATTTCAGTGGTATACCGATACTTGTCTATTTTCATAGTATACCGACATACGGGGCTCGTCCATATTTTACAAAACGACTATAGAAGGCAATGGAACGTAAAATTAATTTCTAACACGTAGTTATATTGTAAAAATAATGTCAATACGTACATACATTTGACGCTGCATTGTATCTATTTGTGATAATAAGTATTGTTTTATGAACGTGAAAGTCAGAATGACGTTACAAAGAATCATTTTTAAGGACCTGTTTATTTTTTTCGTTAAAGCCACAATTTAACGAACCAACCCATTATTATTATTGTATAATTTATATTGACTATTATTGTATTTTTAATAGCCTACAATTCTTGTTACATACATAATAGCAAAGGGAAAAAATTAATACCAATTCAAAAATAGTAAAAAAGGCTTCTTTCTTGATTTTCGTCGGAAAAAGAGCATAAAAAATTAACATACCCAACAAAGCAGCTTAAGTAAGCTTTTAAGTAAAAGGTATATTTTGTATATTAAAAGCATTGTTAACTTTGTGGTATGGTAATATCTATCCATCCATTCATCACGCCACTTCCCCGCAGGGGTAGGCAGAGAGAATAGAACGCCACACCGCTCTGTCCTTGCAAACATTCTTCGCCTTTTCCACGTTCATGCATCTCTTCATACATACCTGCCGATTGTTTCGACTCCTAACCTAACCAATTTCAAGTTTGCAAAGCGTAGACAAGCATTATCGATAAAATTCAGAAAGGTGTGTTGAGATGGTTTTGACATATAAAACAAATGAGTGAGGAAAGAACGGGAAGATCGAGAAAAACTTGGCACGATCAAGTATGCCAAATACTTGAAAGTATGGTAATACAACACGAATTAATGTTTATTAAAGTAGTATTACACAAAGTGAACGATGAATGATAAGGATAATGTAACTTAAAAGGTAGTTTATTGCAATATTTACCTTGCTTGCGGATTTCTCTGGAACTTTCTTCTGACCGGTGTTTATTAGTTTCTCGGCTTATCTCCAATATCACGGATTAATCTCAAAATTAAAGAGTTTCTCCAGAGATAGCAGACTTAATGGTGACTCTAAAGTTTCTAGCATATATACTTATATAGAAAGTTTGCGTTTACTTGTTTTCAAAAATTTGCAAATTACGGTTTATCTCGGCTACGAGGTAATTTTTATATTCTAATCTTACCCCTTAGTTACACCGATTAATTACAATGTAGGTACAACACGAAGATATCATTCACTGCAAAGGGAAACTCTAGTGTATAAAATTTTACTTTGCACATTGATACATCACTCACTCCTTTCGAGAACGCCATAAATCAAAAACCGTCAATTTTCAGTTGTGCATGTTTTCGGAATGCTTAGAAAATGTACTATATCCCAGCAAAAGCAGAAATTTTTTAACTTCATATTTACCCGCTACAGGACAGAAAGTGTTGTTTTTGCATTTTGTAGAAAATTTATTGTTTAATTATTTTTATAAATAAACAAAATATTTTTCAAATGGAGAAAAAACCTTCAGGTTTTACCTAAAAAGATCTGTTGCACAGTAAAAAGTTCAATAAGTGGCTTGATATTCATTTTTAATACATTGTATTTTGTTGTTGAAAGGAGTGAGCGACCTCTACTGGGCATTACTGTGGGTCACATTACATGTGATATTGGCAGGTGGGAATCAGAATCCGAACGAGTGCGGAATCACTTTTAACAGCATGAAATGCCCAATCAGTTTGATGAAGGTTCGCACCTGTCCAGGGCATTACTGTGGGTTACCTTACATGTGATATTGGCAGGTAGGAATCAGAAACAGAACGAGTACGGAATCACTTTTAACAGCATGTATAACGAGTCTCACAAGACGAGACAGTCACTACCGAGTAGTAGTAACAGTGGACTACTTTCTTCTGGACCGGTCTTAATGAAAGTGACTTTGGGAAATCTTCTCAAACTATTCATATTTCTTTATTGCACACATTCACTACAGCTTTGTACAAATATTGCACACGAACGCAGTAATGTGGTTATAAAAATAATTAACTTGAGATGTAATTTATAAACTGAGAGAAAAATGTACGTGTATGATGCCTACGTGTTTTATAAAAAACGTATCGTCGTAGATAATATAATGCGAAATTAAAATGAGAGGTCGGCTGGCTTGTTTTTCTATAGAATATGGTAGTTAGCGCGTTCGACTACTGTGCTGGAGTTCCCTGGTTCGATTCCCGGAATGGTCAAGTGACTTTTTGCTGCAATATTTAGTGTAATTTTATACAAGTCGCTATTCCGAATAATGCCTTTTTTTCATTTTTGGGCTGAATTTTGTAAAAATCAGAAATTTATTTCTCTAAAATTTCATATTATTATTATTTTTTTTTTTTGACATCTCATCAAAGATGAAGAAGAATATGGAAGTCTGGGCATTTACGGGGCTTACGACCGTCATAGGCTGGTTTAAGTGATCACTTTACACACGTGTAACATTCACCAATTCTACCCATTATTGACAACCACACTACTCAAATTCTTGGAAGTTCTATATATATGAACCAATTTAGAAACCTTGTTCATGAATCACTAGAACTTCACTAGAGACATCTATTGGTGAGATGTAAAGAAGCTTTTTACTAAGCAGAAACTCTTATATTAGTATGTGAGATCCGAACTGTTATTTTTTCTCAATTGATCTAAAAATCAATATTTTTCACGTAGGCTCAACGTAGTCGTAAGAACAAGTTGTGTAATCAGAATCCGTAGTACCTATAGCGGTTAGCGCGTTCGGCTACCACTCTGGAGTTTCTGAGTTCGATTCCTTCTTCTTACCCTTATCCGCACTGTATCGTGCATAGGGACTTACATCGATTGACGCAGTATTATCTTGATCGTTAACATATGATGGCAAGGTGATAACTCCTGTGCTTCAGGAACCAGTCCAGTTATTAAATAAATATTAAAGTATGAAATCAACATAACCTGGCTGGGAATCGAACCAGGGACCTCCAGCACGGTAGCTAAATATCCTAACGGTTTCACCGCGAAGACGGACAAAAAGGCCCAATAAGATAAAATTAAAAGAAAATAAAAATAAAAATATATTTGGTTACGTATATATTCACCAAATGGAAATCTTAATAATTTATGCAACAATAATAATAAAATCATCTTTAATTTTGACACTTTGTTTAAATATTATTAATTTATTAAACTCAAATTATTTTTCATTTAAATATATAATATGTATTTAATTTTTAAAAAACAAAAATTAATTTAAATAAAAAAAAATTACTTGATAAATTGCTCACTCCTTTCAAGAACGTCATAAATCAAAAAACTTGATTTTTCAGTAGAACGTTTTTAAAGTTTAGCAATATAATACAATGTATTAAAAATGAATATCAAGCCACTTATTGAACTTTTTACTGTGCAACAGATATTTTTAGGTAAAACCTGAATGTTTTTTCTCCAATTGAAAAATATTTAGTATATTTAAAAAAATACTTAAACAATACCCTTTCTTCAAAATGCAAAAACAACACTTTCTGCCCTGTAGCGGGTAAATATAAAGTTAAGTATATGCCGCTTTTGCTGGGATATAGTACATTTTCTGGGCATTCCGAAAACATGCACAACTGGAAATTGACGATTTTTGATTTATGACGTTCTTGAAAGGAGTGAGCGAAATGAAAATCATGAAAAATATTTTTTATCAAATAAGTGCCCACAATATAAATAATAAAAATATAAAACCGTTATCCACACCCCAATGGTGCATAGGGCACTGCGTCAAATAAACGCAGTGTTATCTTGATCGTTTACACATGAAGGAAAGGTGATCAGCCCTCCACTTCAGGTACCAGTCCAGGGTAAAATTGAATAAATATGACAGTGAAAAAATCACTAATATTTATTTCACCACCCTTGGGAATCGAACCCGGGACCTCCAGAACGGTAGCCGAGCGTGCTGACCATTACACTACGGAGGCGGACAAAAAAGGTCCACAATATAAGCTTTTATTAATTTAATTAAAAAAAAAAACAAGTATGTTTATTTCTCAAGTAAAGTACATCATGCGAATTAATATATGTATTTATTTACTTGTGAACTTGTAATATTAACCTCCAAGTTTTCTATCTTGAAGTCAAGATCTTTGACCTTGTGTGATTTCTATGGAATATGTATGAAAAGATTTCTTTTTAAAGTAAATGTGAAAACTTGCACTTCGTCAGAAGAATTTTCTAACAATATTGTGCTTTAATTAGAAAAAAAACTGTTGGCTATCATAGAAATATTCTTGGGAAACCAATAACTACATCACTACTTTCAATAAAACATCTTTAATCTTTGGTTTCGTTTATATATTTAATTTATATCACCTCATCTTTTCGAATTTTCTAACGTCTAATTGACTTTGAAATTACTACGGCTTATGCAACACTGTTATCGTGACCCTACTTAGGCTTCAATTTTATAAGTCTTATAGCCTAGCTTAAATGATTTCTGAGGAAGATATTTTATTATAGTGACCATTTTCTTTATTTCAAGGTGATGGCTATCCCTTGCAAAAGTTACATGTCTGCATCTTTTACAATGATTACAATACATAGTTAATATTTATAATACTTTCTGGGTGCTTATTGTACTGGGAATGATATGAAGTGAAGAAATTATAGATACATCATTTATCAACGAATGAGAAAAATAATGGGCTTGCCTTACTGGTAAACCCTAGGCACGCCACTGTACCTAACCTATACCTAACCTTTGTCCGCCTCCATATTATAAGTATTAGTGTAGCCTTATTAGATTAATGGTCAATACGCTCGGCTACCGTTCTGGAGGTCCCGGGTTCGATTCCAAGGAGGGGGTCAAATAAATATAAGTGATTTTTTCACTCCAATATTTATTAAATATTACTAATATAATATTATAAGTTTCAAAATCATGTTTAAAAATCAACGCAAATAAGTAATTTCATTACTTACATATCTAAAAACTAGATTTTTCAGGAGAACGTTTTTAAAGTTTAAAAATATAATACAATTTATTAAAAATAAATATTAAGCCACTAATTGAACTTTTTACTGTACAACAGATCTTTTTAAGTTAAACCTGAAGGTTCTCCATTTGAAAAATAACTAGTTTATTTTTTAAAAAAATTAAACAATACATTTTCTTCAAAATGCAAAAACAACACTTTCTGCCTTGTAGCAGGTAAATATAACGTTAAAAATATGCCACTTTTGCTGGGATATAGTACAATTTCTGGGCATTCAGAAAACATGCAAAACTGAAAATTGTCAATTTTTGATTTATGACGTTCTTGAAAGGAGTGAGCGATATGTATGCATTAAGAATATTTAACATATCGCGCACTCCTTTCAAGAACGTCATAAATCAAAAAACTTGATTTTTCAGGAGAACGTTTTTAAAGTTTAAAAATATAATACAATGTATTAAAAATAAATATCAAGCCGCTTATTGAACTTTTTTCTGAGCAACAGATATTTTTAGGTAAAACCTGAAGGTTTTTTCTCCATTTGAAAAATATTTAGTTTATTTAAAAAAATAATTAAACAATACCTTTTCTACAAAATTAAAAAACAACACTTTCTACCCTCTAGCGGGTAAATATTAAGTTAAAAATATGATTCTTTTTCTGGGGTATAGTACATTTTCTAGGCATTCTGAAAACATGCATAACTCAAAATTGACAATTTTTGATTTATGACGTTCTTGAAAGGAGTGAGCGATATGTTTGTATCATTCACAGATTACAAAATAGTCTTTTAATTGTGTGCATTAAAATCAAATTACTAAAATAAATTACAAAATCCATTATTCTTTAAAAATATCAGATACACAATATAAAATGAAACACATCCATGTTGTAATGCTAATAGAATTACAAATTGTTTATTTTCATATTATTTTTTGACATCTCATCAAAGATGAATAAGAATATGGAAGTCTGGGCATTTACTGGGCTAACGACCGTCATAGGCTGGTTGAAGTGATCACTTTACAAACGTGTACCATTCACCAATTCTACTCATTATTTACAACTACACTACTCAAATTATTGGAAGTTCTACATATATGAACCAATTTTGAAACATTGTTCTTGAATCACTATAACATAACCATAGACATATATTGATGAAATGAAAAGAAGCTTTTTATTGTGAAAAAACTCTTTTATTAGTATGTGAGGTCCGAATCCTCGATTATAATCACCCAAAATATTTATTTGATATATTTTCAATTAATATTTTATAAGTTTTACTATTCAAAATTGAGCAACGATAAACTTTTACCATAAAGAAAAAACAAACGTTTCAGTTTTACCCCCCATATTTTAACTGTAATTGGGATATTAATTTTCAAAAATTCAAAGTAATCGCATGTTTGACATTTCGCCTACTCCTTTCAAGAACGTCATAAATCAAAAATCGTCAATTTTCAGTTGTGCATGTTCTCCGAATGCCCAGAAAATGTACTATATCCCAGCAAAAGAGGCATATTTTAAACTTAATATTTACCCGATACAGGGCAGAAAGTGTTGTTTTTGCATTTTGAAGAAAAAGTTTTATTTAATTATTTTTTTAAAGATAATAAATATTTTTAAAATGGAGAAAAAACCTTCAGGTTTTACCTTAAAACATCTGTTGCACAGTAAAAAGTTCAATAAGTGGCTTGATATTTATTTTTAAAACATTGTATTCTGTTTTTAAACATTAAAAACGCTCTCCTGAAAAATCAAGTTTTTTGATTTATGACGTTCTTGAAAGGAGTGAGCGATTTGTGAGAGTAAAAATATAAATTTAAAAAAATATTATTGGTAGAATTCGAAAAAAGTTAAATAAATACTTTTATTTGTAAAATAATCAATTTAAATTAAATTGTTTAATAAAAAGCCAAAAAGTGAAAGTTCCGTTTCCTGGATGGACGAAAGCACAGAGAAAGTACAAAAAAATTGTGAAGCTTTTCTTAACTACTTACTGCCGATTCGTTAAATTTAATTAAATATAATGTTACAGGTTTCGTTTACATCGATTTTAAGCACATGGGATATAAAGCGACGATAATTTACAAGAAGAAGTTAATGAAAATTCGGTTAATCTTTTATAAATA
The DNA here is from genome assembly GCF_059751285.1 of Brachycentrus maculatus. Classification (NCBI taxonomy): domain Eukaryota; kingdom Metazoa; phylum Arthropoda; class Insecta; order Trichoptera; family Brachycentridae; genus Brachycentrus; species Brachycentrus maculatus. The sequence continues at coordinate 898,847 of NW_028280969.1, forward strand.
AAATTTTCGTGGAAGATTAAACTTTTAACAGGAATACAGAATCCGCTTTAATAAATATAAGCAGAATATAATAAAAAAAATCTCCGTAAATCGAATGGGGTATATAAATGAAAATTCACGACGATAATATGAAATAAAAAAACATATATTCAACCTTGTGAACTGTAAAATACCTTTTTTCTTAAAAAAATGTATTTTACAGTTTTCTTATAAAAAAAAGTTTCCGTATTCTAACAAAGATGGTTGTTATGATGTTATGAACTCACATGTACTGTATCACGAGTTTGGTCAACATATGTAGGTATTCCGAAAAAAATGAGTAGTGTGGTTGTCAATCATGGGTAGAATTGATGAATGTAACACGTGTAAAGTGATCACTTAACCAAGCCTATGACGATCGTAAGCCCTGTTAATGCCTAGACTTCCATATTCTTCTTCAATTATGTTAACTAATGCCGATTATTTCTAATCCTAACCTGATCAAGTATGGTGAGATGTCAAAAATGTGTAAAACACATTTATTCGATATTTCATGTACAATTAACTGAAGGAACTTACGATTTTACGAAGCTTAATATAATACGAAATAAAGGCAAATTAATGTGACTTAAATTAATTCGTGAGCTCAAGAAATGGTTTGATAATTTAACAATAAATTATATATCAAGCTAGACTAATTAAGATGTTTGCAATGTTTAATCATACTTCGGTGGGCGGCATAAAACAAGACAGTGACAAAGTGCTAGTTATAATAAAGATCGAAAAAGTGACATAGAAAACTGTTCCACAAGAAAAACATTATAACTTTTTAATATGGCAAATTGTCTGCAGTTTTTCTAAATATGAATTTAAATTTTTTAACTATAAAGTAATGTAACAGTTCAAAATGACAACTATCAAATAATAAAGTTACAATAATTGTAAAATATTACTAGCGTCACTGGTACCTATCCGCACCCAATGGTGCATAGGGCGCTGCATTGAATTGATGCAATGTTAATTTGATCGTTTATTTTATGAATTTTGATGATCAGTCCAACGGTTTAGGTATCAGTCCAGGGTAATATTAAATAAATATAAGAGTGAAATAAACTTTATTTTTATTGTTATTATTTTTATTACATGAAAAGCAACTATTTTTATTACACTAAAAGCAAAATTTTACTAATTTTAATTACTTTTTTATACATATGTAAATTTCGTTCGGAAACTTTTTTTAACTGAGCTAGTTATGCCATTAAAAATTTTTATCAATTAAAATTAAATATCATATTAAAAATTAAAAATGTAAACTTACGAATCATAAAAACTCCCAAAATTATCTGTTCCTTGCACTCCATGATTGGTAAAAATAAACACTTATACTTTAAGTTATATCATAAGTAAAGGTCCATTAATGAATAAAATAAAAGAAAACACGATCGTTCGTTTTTCGAAGTTTAAACAAAACTGTCGTCGGTTTGTTTATATCACGTTTTCCCGCGCGGACGTGACGTATCTCGGACGCGAACCTTCTCAATCGAAATCGAGAGCTACACTGAAGTCGAATGGATGAATTTTCTTAACTGCCTACACTAACAGCGAGAGCGGGCCAACATAAAACTCAATTATTATTGTTACAAAAATGAAAGCAATGACTTTTAACATTAAATACCTAAATAAAGTATTTTTTTAATATATCGCTCACTCCTTTCGAAAACGTCATAAATCAAAAAACTTAATTTTTCAGGAGAACGTTTTTAAAGTTTAAATATATAATACAATGTATTAAAAATAAATATCAAGCCACTCATTGAACTTTTTACTGTGCAGCAGATCTTTTTAGATAAAACCTGAAGGTTTTTTCTCAGTTTTAAAAATATTTAGTATATTTTTAAAAATAATTAAACAATACATTTTCTTCAAAATGCAAAAACAACATTTTCTGCCCTATAGCGGGTAAATATTAAGGTAAAAATATGCCTCTTTTACTGGGATATAGTACATTTTCTGGGCATTCCGAATACATGCTCAACTGAAAATTTACGATTTTTGATTTATGATGTTCTTGAAAGGAGTGAGCGATATTCTATATCGCTCACTCCTTTTAACAACTTTTAACAACCTCGCCAGACTTTCAACTGTCATTCGCGGATTATTTTCTATAAGTAAAGTTGTCCAAAGTTTTTTGTTATTCTCATAAAGACTTCTGTCTTTAGACGGATAAGTTTATTTAAATGTGTAGGTAACGTTTTGTTTGTAAAAGTAGTTAATTATGATATGCTAGTAGCGCTATCTTCACGTCTTTACGATCAATAGATAGAGGCAACTACAAAAAAACAATAGCGCGTAAATTAAAATAATTACTACGAGCTAAAAAATCATAATTGCATATTACGTATGTCTGTCAAACTGATTTCATGGATAAATGGTTCTTTATATTAACATTTCTTTTCATACCACAAAACGGATGAAGCTATAGTAATTGCGTCAGACTTGATAGAAAAGTGTCTATGTTGATAGCAAGTTCAATGTGAATGTTAAAATCAGTCAGTCAAGCGTTCACGTGTCTTAATATCAGTAATGGTTTACTTTCCTTACAGCGGCAGCGGCGAGTCGCCAAAGCAGAAGCAAAGTGGTTTGTTCAATATAATTCATTATTCGTTATATTTTCTATAAGGTAACCAAACGCATGAACAAACATTCATCACTGCGATTATTCTGCCTTAGGACCGACTCGCACGTACGGTTATACTTTTTTGTATTTATTTTTGTTGAAAAAATTCAGCGACAAAATTCAGCGATTTTAATATCATTGAAATCGAAATAAGTTCATCACGTTAAAAGAACCATTGCATCGTAGAAATTTTCATGAAAGTTTTTACATCGATAATAAACATTAAAAAAATACTATTCATTTCAACGCTTTCGATTTGTTGCAATTTGTAAAATATATTTTTGAAAATAAAAATAAGGTTTTAATTATTGAAAATGGATATTTTAAACGCATTACGCTTTTTTTATAGAAAATAGATGTATTAAACATATTATGTTAATCATGTTGCTACATTTTTATTATTTTATAAAGATATCTTTCATAAGTAGGTGTTTGGTAATGTTTAAATAAAATAATTTATAATTTTACCGATATTTTATTATTGAAAGTTTTTTTTAAAGTTTGAATATTCTATAATCGATTCATATATGGGAGCGTTCGCCGCTCACAGATGCCGCTACTAGGAAACTGACCCTTTAATATCAATAATGGTGATTGTATGGCCAAGATTACGTCTGAAGAGAAATTTAATGTTACCACGATCATTAATCATAACAATTTTTCGACAACAGAAGCCATCGTTCGAGCACCTTTCGCGTTGAAATTTCAGCACTACTATGACTTGGTACAGTCCCGAAACATACTGCTCTTTTATTATTAATATTTTAATTAAAACATTTTTGACAGGCGTTTTGGCGTAGTTGGTTAAGAAATCTAAGTTTTTAATTCTGAAGTAACATTTAAAATATTAAAACAAATTATAAATCGTAATTTTAATGTACAAATCATTATGACAGAAAACTATATGTATGCAAATAAATATTATATATGCAAAGATTTATTTTTCAAATTAGCTACCATAAATTAATAAGTATGAAACCCCAAGTGTCTAAGGTATTTTCCTTATTCTCCTTTAATATTTTTTTTAAACCCTTATCCGCACCCGAATGGTGCATAGGGCACTGTGTCATATAAACGCAGTGTTATCTTGATCGTTTTACACATCAAGGAAAGGTGATCAGACCTCCGCTTCAGGTACCAGTCCATGGTAATATTTAATAAATATTCCAGTGAAAAAATTACTTATATTTATTTTACCCTCCTTGGGAATCGAACCCGGGACCTCCAGAACGGTAGCCGAGCGTGCTGACCATTACATTACGGAGGCGGACAATTTTTTTTTAATAATACCATCCACAATTTTTCCATAACGCAGCGATATCATTCACTCTCAGTTCTGAGCAAATATTTTGAATCTAGTTGTTTTTAATTTCATTAATATCTATCTATATATTTTCAGTTTAATTTTTCTTTGGTAAATACCACTGTTTCTCAAAAATCTATTTTGACACGTGTGTCGATGCGTTCCGCATCATTTTCTAATACGGGTGTTTGAAAATGATGCCGAATGCATCGAAACGCGTTAAAAATAGATTTACCAAGTAAAACTCAAATTTAAACATAAAGTTTAAGTTAAATGTTTATTTCTGTATAAGACTGTACATAAGACATTTGTACCAAAAGCGACTTCATTGATATAATGAAATAATTTTTATCTTATTTTAAAAGCAATCTTCATAAATTTGATTGTTTAATGGGCCATTGTGTTAGGTGAACTAGAAAAATGATGTGCACTAATATTTAGTTAATGTAAATGGTGAATGAAATTGATAGAGAGATAACACGATTTAAACTCTTCTTGAAATCGTGTGTTTATTCAAAACTTTCATATCATTAACTCGAATTTATTCAATTGAATTAAGCTATTTGTTTTTTACATTGGTACATGTTCTCTGTATTCAAGAGGTGAAAGTGCAAATAAACTCTTAAAAAATGTTGATATCATTATTTAATCTCCGTAAATAAGAATGTCAACATGATTTTATAGATAGTCTAAAATCTTTTACAGTTATTTACCGAATGCTTTGAAATGTTAACAGAACTTAGCTAAGCGGGTGAAACATGAAAATGATTTTTTTAACTGATTATTTTATAAACATGGCAGCACGATCTGCTGAATGTACTAGCTACACATATAATACTAAACATTCGATGAATAACGTTTTCATGTAAAAATGCACAATTTCTGCATTTTTTACTGTCTTGAAGTCTTGAAGTCATTCCTGTCAATTAGATCATTCTTGGTTCATTTTCTTTCTCTCTCTCTTTATCTTTATTCAGGTATGTACATGGGCAAATATAAAAAAATGATCCATTTTTATCTATCCTTGAACCCTAACTGTCTATCATATTATTATTCTTTGTTTCTTCCACCTCTTTTCCTCACCTCCTAACCTGATTCTACTTCCTTTTACCTCCTTATTTTCATTAATTTTCAGTTCCATTGATATAAATATTGTAATTAATTGTTTTATTAAAATTAAACACTTGAATAAACAACTTTAAAGAGTTTTATTTTTATTTATGACTAGTTTCGAAAACGACCGATGTTTTCATCTTCTGGTACAAATTAAAACTATGTTCTAATTATGTTTAAATTTGTACCAGAAGATGAAAACATCTGTCGTTTTCGAAACTAGTCGTAAATATAAATAAAACTCTTTAAAGTGGTTTATTCAAGTGTTAAATTTTAATAAAATAATCATGTCATTCCACAAAGTTAATGCCGAATCAATAAATAATATAATTAATTGTTCATTTTAAAAAATTCTGATGAACAAGCACAATCTGCCCTTTTATTTCAAACAGTTGGATGTGATAAAAAACATTGAACAGTATCCCCGGTATTTTTTTGTTTGATTGGAAGATATGGCTTCGTAGCAATACATCCGTCAATGAACATATTATCTGTACAAGAAGTAATAAATAACAATATTAAAATTAATATCAGTGTTGCACGTTGTTTAAATATAAATCTTCGAATTACGAAATTCAAGAAAGTCTATACTTAATTTTTTGTTCGTTTTTGAAAACCTTTCTATACAGTCTATAAAACACAATAGAACTTATTAGTTCACAAATCACGAATCCGTCTCCATTTTTTTCCGTTCTTTATGGAATTATAGACCATTGCAATAACACACTTGATGAACTAGAAATTAGGCCCGAGAATGTGAATCGTGCTCTGCTGTGATGACTCGACAACACTCACTAAACCTTTCTCAGTCAAAAAATGATGAAAATTTAACAAATATACTTTTTTAAATGGGAGTTGAATATATTATTTACCATGCTTATTATGTACAAGGTTTATAGATCAGTAAGTGGATTTTAGTTTCTTCTTACTAAAAAAATGCTGTTTTATTTTATTATTTGTAAGGAACAGGAAAAACAGGATAATCTAGTGTGGGTCAATCGGGAACTTCTCAACATTTGTTCACTGCTAGGGGGAAACCACCGAAAACTCTCCTGAGGAAGTTGGACTGTTGACTGTCGTCAATAGACCTTCCGTGCCACTAGAAGAGGATTCGGCGTTTTGTGTCCTCGCTTGGGTTTTGGTACCAATGTCCTTCACTATTTTTATCAAGTATGATTCCACCTCTCGTGACAAGTTTCTTGTGAACTATCACGGATCCGAGGTCGGATAGGTCCTCCCTCAGGCTCCTGCAACGCGCTTCAGTTTTAGTCTTTAGTCTTTGAAAGTTAAAGGGGGCAAAGGAGCAACAGGTAAGGGACATCTTGAGGTATCTCATCATTACACGAATAATTGCTATCGATCTCGGAGAGCTTTAATGATGCAGGTAGTTCATGAACCCACAGTGACTTGTGAGGATTTGAATAAGCCAAGTTTCTACAGTCTCCTGAAATCAAAAGCATGAAAAATGGTCGATAAGAACATTTTGGTCAAGTATTAAATTAAAAAATCAATAATATTCGGATGTTAAATTATCGCTTATGAATTCATTATAAAAGGTATTTCAAGGGTTTAAAACAGTGTGCAAGAATGTTTTAAGGGAGTACAGGTGTACCTTAATACAATTTTTATCTAGAAGCTTAATGTTCTTTTATGTCACGCTTTTCTACTCCTTGAAGAAAAACCATGAAATATCACAATACTGTGAATGTATAGTCATAACTCTGTATTCAACTCTCTGCTAAAGTATTTAATGATAGTAGTTTCTGATTCTCCTACTAAAAGTAAGTCCATATTTTCTTGTTAAAGCTGGGTTTATTCAGAATTCGATTCGAGATTCGTTTAAATTTAAAGTTTTTTTTTTTAATAATCCTTGTTTTTTTCGTAAAATATTTTTTGATATATTGAAATGGATAAATATTTCATTTCAGCAGAGAGTCGCGAAATATTGTTTTATGATAAGCGAAAATTCAGCTTCGAATTACTTAATACGATAATGCAATTATTTAACATGATGCCAATTAATTACTGCAATAATTTTTGCAACAATTTAGAACGATTTCTTTGTGCTCATTTCGCATATATAAAAATATATAAAAGGAAACCATTTTCACTTCCGAAATCTTCTTGAAATATAAACTAACTTACAATATATTATTCTTTTATACATACACACACACACATTTCATCTGAAATTTGAATACTGAATAAAGTGAATTTATATCTGTAAGTAAACATACCATCATGATCATAGATCGATCTAAGAAGTTTGGTGATCTCGGGAACTCGCTCGAAGGTTTAGAGATAATAAACGAGTTCCAGTTCCTTGGATCTCAAATCAGCAATGAAGGAACTTGTGAAGGAGAGATTAGACGTCGTATCGCCATCGCCAAAAGTGCCATGTCTAAGCTAGGCAAAATCCGGAAAAACCGGGGTGTGAGTAACAACACCAAGATGAAGCTTGTCAGGAGCTTGGTCCACTCCATTTTTCTCTATGCTACTGAAACATGGACCATAAAAGCAGCAGAAAGTAGAAAAATTGATGCCTTCAAAATGTGGTGTTGGAGGCGCATGCTCTGAATTCCATGGACAGCTAGACGCACCAATGAGTCCATTCGCCAGGAACTACGCTTGGATGGCTTGACTCTGGCCAATATCTGTACCCGACGGATTCTCCAGTTCTTTGGACACGTTGCGCGTGGTAACGAGGATAGCCTGGAACTAGTTGTGATCGGTAGCCTGGAGGGAAAGAGAGGGAGAGGACGATCCCCACACGATGGACCGATCAAATTAAGGCAGCAGCAGGCACCTCAGTGGTTGGAGCGCTACGTGCAGCACATTCAAGGGATAACTGGAGAAGAGTCATTGCTTCTGCAAGGGTCACAACCCTCAGCAATGAGGAATACGACGGAGAAAAATCATACAATTAATGATAATACACATACGTAAAAAAAATTCATTAATGTCCTAGTTATATTTTTTAAGCTGTAATGCTTGTAAAACTTCAAAGCGTTCAAATATTTGTGTACCCATAATAATGGAAAAAACGAATTTATTTTAATACGAGATAAAATAAATACCAAATAATTTTCAATGTATCAAATTAAAGGAAATGACCAAGATGAAAATGAAAAAAATCTTTACATAAAAAATTTACTGAAATCATTAAATCGCTGTGCAATTTTAGTCTTCATTCCGCAACTCTAATATTATTATTTTTATGTTCATATTTCGTTCTGTAGATATGTTTTAAATAACATCAATTTAAAATGCCATTTCAAAACTCAAATTATTGCTTTTTATTCATTTAAAATAAAGGTATTTCAGTGCTTTGAAATAGTGCTCAAGAATGTTTTGAGCTGCAGTACAGGGTGAAGCTTAAAACATTTTTTATCTATTGTGGATTTTTTTCAATTAAACTTTTAAGATAAAACGTAAAACATAATGTATTAAACATAACATAGTGAAGTGACAGGATATAGGGGATAAAAACCATATTAATTTCAAGGAAGGGAGAACATTACAAATATCCTAATGAGGCAAAAATTCAACTCTCTGCCAGTAAATTTCTGATCTTTATATTAAAAATTAGGCCATATTTTCAACATGTTAAATCTGGATTTAGTCTGAATATCTATTCAATTTTGTTTTAAACTAAAAACTGAAACCTGATATTGACAGAATCGTTTTTTAATGTAATTTCAAACAGACGCCGGCGCCGCGCCGTGGCGTAGTTGGGTAGACGCTGAACAGCGAAACTGACGTCGCGGGTTCGATTCCCGCCAATTGCAAAATAAATTCAAGAAAGATATACTTTCAATTGGTCTGGGTATTTTTGATGTACTTTTCACATTTACTTTCCATATCCTTACTATTCTACCTGCAGACAAGCCTCTAAAAATAGAGGCTTTGCGAGTTATTCCTTCAAAAACATATAAAAATAAAAATAATGTTTAAAATAATAAAATCATTTTATTCTTCAGATACATTTTTTTAGGATCCTCGGATCTAATTTATTTGTTTATTAACAACAGTAAAAGGTATTTATTAGAGAAAGTGAATTTAGTACAAATAATTATTCTCAAATATTGACGTCAATTATTAATAGCTTGTTAGTTTAAAGCCACCGTATTCCTTAGTATGATATTCTAAGAAAGTCGCTTTATTTCAAGTAACTAATAAATACAATTTCCATTTTAATTTTACATGCCCTCTGGGAAGGCAGACATTGAAAAACAGCTTAACCTACTTACAATTCAATAAGACAGACGGATACTGCGTTTTCCCATGCGACCGCGTACGCCCCTCATTATCAAATACAATTTATCTCTCATTGTACATTTGGCATCATTCTACATACTAAGGATTCCTTTTTAAAGGTTTAGTTAATTCACACAGTAATCTAAACAGATAAAATTACTGTTTTTATTTAAATGGGTTTATTTCTTCAAATGAATATTTATACATAAATGAAATATTTTTATTGTGTCCAAATTTTCGTTCAGAAGTGCTGGAATTTCTCCACTTGTACATATGAAGATACTCATATGTACAAAACTCAGTTTTTTATCGATACCAACTTGGACGGAGAAGTCTATTTCAATCTTAATAGACATTTTTTTAATTAAAAAAATATGAATATTTGTCATTTTGTTATTTACAAATATATTTCAAATTCAAACTATTTCTGTAAACCTAAGCGGTTAATTTTTACAAAAAGGCATCAAATTGTGGTAGAGTGGGTTCCCAGAAATTCTGACTCAAGAGTCCGCGACACTTAGCACCACCCACAACCTAACACTTCTTCATCTATGTTGAGATATCAATAAAAGCCTTGATGTAAATAACTCTGAAATAATTCAATCATTTTTTAAAGAAAAATTTAACACTCAAAATATTGTAAATAAAGTAGTGTAAATAATTGTAATAATTTAAAATGATATTATATTTACAATCGTCTCCTTTATAAAATATTTCGAAAAAGAAAAATAATCACATATAACGTTGGTGACTGATTGTTAGCCCTGAAAAGAGACTTCTATATTACCACATCAAAAACATTTTTTCTCTATTGTAATATCAGTAAACATCGTTATGGTTTTGTATTTCAAAACCTATCACGATTTTTAAAAAATATTAATTATTACCGCACGTGTTTAAGGGTAAGAAAATTACCTATCTGCTTATTCCTTGTTTTACATCATTCGAAAAAATGCTAGCAGTAAATGGGTGCAAGTTTTTTTTTTATTAATATATATTTATCGTTTAAAAAATAAATTGATTTTGGCACATGGGAGGGTAACTATTATGGGAAATCAAAGAAAGATTTTTACACCAATTTTAAATGAAAAGCAGTAATATAAAAGAACAAAGAAAACAAAGTAATATAAAGGGGGCTGTACCCGTGATACGGAATCCACAACGTTATTATTGTATGTTCGTAGTAATTTTGAAATTTAAACGTATAATTAAGTCAATTTTTATAAATTGGAAATGAAATCTACAGAAATGATTTCATCGTGAATTGCGACTTATATCATTTCCGTTGTTTTTTTGCAAGATTTTTTTAATTACAGATAACATAACTTATATTTGTGCACAATTGTTATTCGGAATCTGACCTACGCACTAAATAGTGCATAGGGTGCTGCAATTGTTCGGTGTTATATTGATCGTCAATTCCACGAAGGCAGGGTGATTAGTTCTGCGATTCAATTACTAGTCTAGGCAATACTAAATAAATATTTCAGTGAAAAACCATATATATAATTTAATAATATCATGTTTATTTTGACCTTATCGGGAATCGAACCTTATGTAAGCAAGTCAAATATGCTAACTTAATTTTTAGTTTTGAGTCTAAGATGCTAAAATTAAAAATAGGCATCAAATCGTGGTAGGGTGGGGTCGAATCTGGAAACTCAGAGTCACGATATCAACCACGGGATAAAAATCTATTAGGACATTACAGGTAAAAAATTATCACATATTTGAGAATTATGGATTTAATTTTTATAGTAGGATTTAATTGTTTATAAAAAATAAACAGTGCACTATTTTTTGTTATGTTTAAAATAATCATAATTTTCTTTTCTTCATTTTATTATTATGTAGAAATGTAACAAATAAATAATCATATTATATATTTAACAACCTTTTTGAGCCATCTTTTGCGTGTTTCTTATATCAAATTCTATTGAAAAGGTTCTATCAGTAAATGTATACGGTGTATCACATCCTCCTGTCTAACAAGGTACGAGTTTACAGAATTCATCGGTAGGTGTCGCCTTGAAATTAAAAATAATTTCTGTTTTCTTTAAAAAAAGGTCATCCATGTAAACATTTTTTATTTGTAATTACGGTGTATATTTTAGGTAGTAAAAAAGATCTTTTTTCTGAAAAGGCTGACCGATAAAAACATAAAATAATGTGCATATCAGTGTGTTTAAACGTTATAATACCATATAATATTTATTATAAGCATACTTATCAAATCTTTGATTGTCCATTTCTTAAAATCTAGGATTGTCCATATAGGAGTTTTTTATATTGACATCAAAATAAATATGAATAAGAATGAAGAAGCCTGGAATAGGATTTTAAGGTTGTTATTGAATTTTAAAGTAGATGATTTTGATAATCGAGGACAGAAGAAAATAAAAGCTTTTAATACTTGTATTTAAATATTTTTCTAAATTTTAAATATGTGAATGACCAAAAATTTTTGCTAAATGTTTTGATATAAACGAAGGTATTAATAAGTTTATAATATAATTTATTACAAATGAGTAAATACGTTTATCAAAGTTAAAACATAGGTTTTAACATAGAAATAGTGCTACAACCATTTTTTTTTCATAAATAATAATTACACGTTTTCATTTATATTTTTTATTATTTTTAAATATAAATAGGCGCATACATACATACATATATTATAATGTATGGGTTATATTTATAAAACTAAAGCACGATCTATCACGTAGGTACTTATGAAACGTTTATCGTATCCTAAATAAAAGCAGAAGAGTAGTTGAAATTATTTAAAACTCCGTATTGGATTTTCACAACAACAAAAAAGTAAGATTTTTATTAATCACAAAATGTATGCCAATATCGCAAAACATTGATAAAAAATATTATTTTGGGTAAAATACGAATAATTTCAATTACACCATCATGTATTTTTAATCATACTTAATTTTTAACATACAAGTATGAATCACTAAAAAAGTGATGACCAAATTATCATAGATTTAATAAGAATAATTTAAAAAAAAAACAAGTATTTTTTAAAAGCTAAAAAGGACAATATTGACTGTAAACAGCTAAAGAGGGGTATGTGATAGATGTCTACTTTTTAAGAGAATGTTTCCATTTCGATGAATCTATGAATAAAGTTGGTTGCTTCAAATAAACTATTAAAATAAATAGCAGGGAAGATTGATTGCACTTGATTGCATTGATTGATATGTATTTTAACAAATAAATACAACTAACTAACGACTATCATATATAAAGAATTATGGCAATCAACCAAGGATTTTCAATTTTTTTCGTATGTTTTAAAATTAGGAATAAAAGTTTATGTAGATATTATCGATACACCATATATTACATAAAATATTAGCAATGTTTATTAACAATAATAATTCTGTAAGATACGTGAAATTAGGCAATCAATTAGAACAAGATTTAATCAATTAAAATAATAGTTCCTTAAAGTTCTATGTGTTTCAAAATTTACATCGTCTTATCAAATTATCTATGCAGGAAGATTTAAGAGTGTGAATTGTATAATTATTTTTATTCAACATAACTTGTTACTCACCTAACTAACCAACTCTCTACGTTTGGACAAATTTTACATAAGCTATGCAATTATTAAAATCGATTATACAGTTTTTAAAGCAATACATTCTGTGAAATAAGTACAAAAATAATAATAATCAAAAATGTCTCACTTTCAATGTCAAATTGGAAAAATCATATATTAGTTACGAGTTCTGAAATTAATACCACTCGAAAACATAAAGCAATAACCTATAATTTACAGAGAATATAAATAATTATAATTATAATTCTTTAGTTTTTACAAGATACGTTTTTTTGCAGCCAACAATATCTTTTTTCGTATTATTAAATGTATTTATTTCTTAGTTTTCAATGCATTCTGGTAACATTTTATGTACAATATTTGAAATGTAAATGTACTTTTCATTTTTCTTCTTTATTTAGATGTTTCAGTTAAATAAGTCTTTGAGACATTTATTGCATATTTTTACTCCATTATTGTTTAAAATCTTACTGTTTATATAATCATAACATCATGATGTTCGAAAATCAGAGGTGGATTTTTTTCTTATTAAAACTAATTTATTTAACGAAAATCATGAAGTCGAGGTATCCAAAAAAGGAGTGTTTTATTTCCTAGAGAATATATTTTCTAGGAGATCCTTGGTGATGTATCGATGGGGTTTGGTCGGCTCTACGGTTGGTCTCCTGTAGAGACGATCATTCAGGAAGTAAAGCTTCTCAGAGAGCTCACACCGGACATTGAACCACCAATCGCAGACAAACACAGACTGGGAGAATTGTGTGCCGTTCGGACACAGGAAGGTTGCTTGCCTGCCATCGATATCGCAGTAATGCCAACCTGAAAACAAAAGTTAATAAGTGAATATGAACAACACCAAAAAACACATTGTAGCGAGTTGCAGACGTATAAAATTGCTCTATGATTAATATATCATATCGCTCACTCCTTTCAACAACATCATAAATAGAAAATCGTAAATTTTCAGTTGTGCGTCTTTTCGGAATGCCCAGAAAATGTATGTCCCAGCAAAAGCGGCATATTTTTAACTCAATATTTACCTGCTATGTACAGGGCAGAAAGTTTTATTTTTGCATTTTGAAGAAAAGGTATTGTTTAATTATTTTTTTTTTAATAAACTAATTATTTTTCAAATGGAGAAAAAACATTCTGGTTTTACCTAAAAAGATCTGTTGCACAGTAAAAAGTTTAATGATTGGCTTGATTTTTATTTTTAATACATTGTTTTATATTTCTAAACTTTAAAAACGATCTCCTGAAAAATCAAGTTTTTTTTATGACGTTGTTGAAAGGAGTGAGCGATATAACATGATGTAAGTTGGTGTTTTTTTTCTATATTGTGATTTTTCTTTTTTTAGTAGGTTTTATTTCATATATATAAAAATATTAATATGAATGTTTGTACATTGTCATTGGCTTTGCCGTCTTGTACATGTAAATTTAAATAAATAAATAAATATAATTGTAGAAAAAATAATTGCGTTTGACGTTTGCAGGCTATTTTGACAGGTTTTGTTGTAGTTTTGGTTATATTTTAAGTACCTACCTAACAAAAAATTAATTGTGCTGTTTGTAGAAAATATAGAGCAATATACGTTAAAACAGATTACTAAAAATTATTGTCGGATAAAATAGTCTCAAAATATTGATCGTTCAAAGGCAGCAATAAACTTTTAATTTAGAATTGTTAGTTTTAAATTATTTCACATGTTAAGAATTCTTTCGCATTTCCCTTATATTATTTTAATATTCAATATAGTAAAAAATGTAATTAAACTTGAAATGTACATGGCTAAAAATCTAATCATGATTCAAAACACATTTTGACCTTAAAAATGGTTATAAATGGTTATTAATATAACTATTGGAACTATTTTTCTCACAATAAAAATTTCTTAATGGTGTAATGTATTTTAGGAAATCAATTGTTCAAGAAAAAACCTAATGTTTAACAATGGGTATGCGGTACAATAAAGAAAAATATGGTTCATTTAGATTTTAAAAAATTAAAAGATTAATTGATTTCTAACAAATTAAAAATTAAAAAATCAATTAACCTTCGAAATTGTAATAAGCAATAGTCATGACTAAGATTCTTTACTTTGTGTGAAAAATAAAAACGAATCGCGTGGGTAGTAGAAAAAAAACTTTTAAATGTCTTATATAGAAATTTTTGTATGTGTGTGTATATTTCATGTAAAATACTAAAAAAATAAATTTACAAACAATATTATATCAATTATTTACAAAATTTAATTATTTTTTAACAGCATTTTGATACTGATATGGCGTAAATTAATGCGTATATTATAACTTGAAAAGATTCCCAGCAAAAAGGAGCCATATTGAATGGAAGCCGAATAGGACTTCCAATTCGAATAGAAAATCGTTCATTTTAAAATAAAGAGGCCATTTGTTGCGAATTTGAGAACACAATTTACGACCACTCTCAAACAAAGGCCAAGGACTCAAGGATTATAAATACAATTCTTAGCAGTACCAGAGCTTAGAGTAAGTTTTTTCCTACACTTTACGATATTTTGTGGCATTCGTTCAATTCTAAAGAAAACAGATTTACATAATCAGCGACCTAGCTTCATTCACACGGTCAACCTTTACCTACATACGTTCAGCCAGATCAATACAACAATGTGTATATACCTAAACGATAACTTTATTATTTCATAAATATATATATATATATATATATATATATATATATATATATATATATATATATATATATATATATATATATATATATATATATATATATATATATATATATATATATATATTATATATATATATATATATATATATATATATATATATATATATATATATATATATATATATATATATATATATATATATATATATATATATATATATATATATATATATATATATATATATATATATATATATATATATATATATATATATATATATGTATATATATATATATATATATATATATATATATATATATATATATATATATATATATATATATATATATATATATATATATAAATATATAATATAGGTTTTTGAAATAATGTTTATACTAATTTTGCAAGTATAAAATACTGTAATATAATCCAGTAACGTGCAATTCACGTTGATCTTATATCTAAGAGTGCATGAAGTGATAGGCATACATTCTTACATTAATCTTATTCAGATAAGTTCACCCACATGTCATGTTTATTTTACATTCAAAGTCTGTATGACCTTCTAATTGATATAACATTTACAGTTCAGTTTTGGTAGGATGGCCACACGTTTGTAAAGAAATCTATTGATTTAAATCAGGATAATCTCTACAATAATATGAAATATCTGAATTGTATATGTGCCGCAAATATCTTTGCGACTTAACCGAGGACATGGGCAGTTCGACGTATGAAAAGCTGAAGGTTTGGCAAAATATACCGGAATGGCGAAGGAGGTGTTATTTGTTACTGCAGACCAATCCACAAGATTGTGACAAAAGAAGAAGATATTTATTTCGAAAATAACCAGGGTCACCAGTTGCAAACTGCATAGTATTACAAAATACAATACATCGTATCGCATACAGGAGAAAGACACCAAGTGCATTTTTTACAAAAACGTGATCATTGACTATTTGATATCTTACTAGCTTAATATTGCCATGAAAAAATCCCAAAGGATTTTAAACTTGGAAGTATAATATATTGACTTGTTAAAAATGACTAACTGCATTGATGTTTATTTTCTTTCCAAGTAAAAGTGGCACTCCTGAACATTTTACGTTTTGTTATTTGGTCACTTTCTCCTGTGCTACTATGATATGTATCTCAGCTCTAAAGAAAAACCAAAAAAAGTTACAATATTGGATCGAATGTCCAATTTCTACCATTTTTTTATTTCACATTTGATCTCATACCTTTCGCATGGTCATCGTCATTATTTGTATTGTATTATACTATATAAACACGTATTGGTTATGTGGATTTTTTTGGTTATATTATAGCAATATACATAAATGAATTCAATACTTGGCATAAACGAGTAAAATTGTTGAATGCTGGTTTAATCTCTATATTTTTTGTAGTATTTTTCTATAATTATTGTAATATTTTACTATAATGGCTCCTAAACAGGTACTAGAAATATTACTCAATATTTACCGACAATAAACACTTTACAAAAATGTTTTAATGGCTTGAAACCCACATGGCAATAAAATATTACTTACATCATAAATATTTTTTATTCATTCCACATTAAAACTGAAATGTAAAAACGACTGACTTCGAAAAAATAACAAATAATTATTATATATTCGACTTTTCAACATAGATGAAGAAGAACTTCATGTCGTGTTTTCTTATGATTATTTAGTCTTATGAGTATTGTTAGATTACCTACACATTATTTCGCAGAAACTCTTGCGTTAGAGCAGTAATCAGCAAACTTAATAGCCAAAGAGCATATTACAACGATTAAAAATTTTCTTGAGAGCCCAAATGTGTGTGCAATTCTAATACACCTTTATTTTATTTTGACATCTCAACAAAGATGAAGAGGAATACGGAATTCTAGGTATTTACAGGGCTTATGACCTGTCATAGACTGATTAAGTGATACGTGTACACACGTGTAATATTCACCATTCTAACCATGATTGACAACACTACTAAAATTTTTGGTCACCCCCTTTTTTTCTGCCTACCTCTGCGTCAAAACGGCGTGTTATTTAGTCATCTTCTTTTTCTTTTTAGTAAGGACTGTGTCCTGTAATTCTTGGAGTCCGCTCCTGGGAGGTGGAAGACCAGCTGTCTTCCAACGTTTAGGTGGTCTTCCTTGGGGTCTGTTACCTCTTATACTGCTGTCTGCTGCTATCCTCACCACTCGATCCGAACTTGCTCTTCCTACATGATTTCTCCAGAAACGTCTTCTCTTCCCCATCGCACAAAATCTTCGACATCGCCGATTTTTCTTATTTCAGAGTTTCTAACTCTGTGTTATTTAGTGAGTTAGTTAAATATAAAGTATCAAATTGGTACCTTGACATCTCGTCTCAGGATCAGCAAAGAAGCCAGGATAGGGCTGCTCGTCACAGTAGAAATTAGTGTAAGGAACCTCTCCCAAGATAGGATAATCAGTTCCCGGTCGTCCTGTAATTGAGAGAATATAATTTGACTTAATTAAATAACCTTATAAGGCGGAAATGGGAGGGAAAACCAAAATATAGGCCAAATTTTTATTTATCATTATTTTAAATGTGTCATAATTTACGTTAAATGTTAAAATAGATAAAAAAAATCAAAAATATGTATTGTTAAAAAAACTCCATCGACAAGACACAAGGTGGTTTGGTGGGTCTCTGAGAAAAAAAATGTTGAGTGGTTATATACTAATATTACTTACATTTTTGTAAATAAATAAATAAGTCAAAATGGCTAGCCACAAAGTAAATGCTTTAAATATTAATAATATTGAGAATATTAACTAAATATATTTGAATTCATAAATGTATGCATGTATTATGTTTTTTAAAAATAAATTAAATGAAAGAATATAATAAAAAAAATAATAAACCCTTGTCCGCACCCCAATGGTGCATAGGGCACTGTGTCATATAAACGCAGTGTTATCTTGATCGTTTACACATGAAGGAAAGGTGATTAGCCCTCCACTTCAGGTACCAGTCCATGGTAATATTGAATAAATATAATAAAATAAAAGAAGAAGAAAAAGTCTCAAATAATCTTCGCAGGTTAATAATTATTTTAAATATATTTTATTAACGTGTTGAAACTACTCGAACTAGATATTAGAGAAATCCGGGTTAAGAAATAAAAAATGATTTAAAGCGTATAAAATTCACAACATTTATTGCGATCATATATTTTATTTGAACACATTGAGTAAGCTGCTCTGTCGACATAATTGATGTTCATTTTGATTATCAAGTGGTTTATTTGCCTTCAACAACGTTTTTTTTTATTCTAATGCTCAGAGTAATTTGTAAATTCTAGTTAATAAATAATTTATCTCTCAAGTTTATAAAAGAAAAAAAACGCTTTAAGTAATACAAAATGGATATTACTATATTATTATGGTATCTCAAACGAATATACCACCGTTCACGATTAAACAGGAAGGCAAATTTAATGAAAGGAAGAGTAGGGAATAGTATTATAAGGTCGTTCATACTTGGTGAATAATAATATAATTTTATCATTCTTATGTGTGTGCAAATACTTGTTCACATATCTGGATAATTTCCAATTAAAGGAGTTATTTTTCATGTTATAAAGTTTCGTAATTGGTTCATATATCATACATAGAACTTCCAAGAATTTGAGTAGTATGGTTGTCAATAATGGGTAGAATTGGTGAATGTTACACGTGTGTAAAGTGATC
Organism: Brachycentrus maculatus; assembly: GCF_059751285.1. Taxonomy (NCBI): domain Eukaryota; kingdom Metazoa; phylum Arthropoda; class Insecta; order Trichoptera; family Brachycentridae; genus Brachycentrus; species Brachycentrus maculatus. Next base: position 918,158 of record NW_028280969.1, read on the forward strand.
ACTTAAACCAGCCGATGGCCGTCAGCCCCGTAAATGCCCAGACTTCCATATTCTTCTTAGTCTTTGGTGAGATGTCAAAAAATAATATGACTTTTTAAGTTTATTGAATATTTAATTAAGATAATCTTTCAATAATGTATTAATTAATACATAGAAATAAACGACGACTAAATAGCTTTTTTCCATTGTTAGCATTCCAGCATATTGAATTCAACTTGAAATCCTGAAATAACTGCTGCCAATAATTCACATATGAAAGAAAGTGTCAATTATACGATATATTATATCCGAGTATATGAATTCGAAAATTTTAGTAAAGTGGTAGGCAATCATGGGTATAATGGTGAATGTTACACGTGTGTAACGTGATCGCTTAAACTAGCCTATGACAGTTCTGTAAAAATCCAGACTTCCATAATCTTATTCACACATCTGTTGAGATCTCCGTTTATTTTATTTGTGCAGTAATTGGGTTTCGTCCTTACAGGTATCATTAGACTGGTGGGATGCTTCATTTGGTATTTAAATCTCAACAGATGAAGAACAATATGAATATGTGGACATTTACTGGGCTCAAGACCAGCCATAGGCTTATTTAAGTGATCACTTTATTTATACGTGTAATATTCGTCATTCTACCTATGATTGACAAACCATACTTGTACTTTCGAAAATCATATTTACACTTTCGTGTTTCGTTGATATCTTTTATTAAAATAAAAAATAAATAAATACTAGCAGAAACCTTCATAAAATGTGTGTATTTAAAATATTTAATAAATATTCTTAATAAATACCTTACCTAACCCTTATCCGCACCCGATGGTGCATAGGGCACTGCATCGTATAGAAGCAGTGTTATCTTAATCACTAAAAACATGATGAGCCTTCTGCTTCAGTTACCAGTCCTGGATCATATTAAAATAAATAATAAATACTGAAAACTCACTAATATTTATTTTGACACTCTCGGGAATCGAACCCGGGACCTCCAGCATTGTAGCGTAGCGTGCTTATAATAAATATAATAACTGTTAAATAAATTAAATAAAAAAATATTTTATTACTTTTGTCTTTGATTATTTTTTTTCTTTAAATATTTTAAAACCATCTCAGTTGGAGTAAGACTATTTCTCTAATACATTGCTCAAATGAAAATTTACTTAATACGTAAATGCAAAATGTTATGAAAAATATTGATATTTCATGTAAACAGTAATCAAATACCGCATACTTATACATGAGTGTAAAAAACATATACATACACAATGACTTATACAAGCATGATCAGATCTCGTCCTCTTCTTACTGTAACCTCGCGTGACCGGAGTGAGTTTTTGACTACGCTAAGTCCTTGGAATATACAATAAGAAGGCGCGTTTCGGTATTGTGGAAATGTATATGTAATGTGAATACACACGTATTACATGAATCAGGGATGGCCAAAGCGTCGACCCCGTTACCATTCTTAGTCGCCCGTCTGTCTGATTTTTAAACACTACTGAGTAATGAAAAGCTTTTTAAAAATATGGAATACCATATTTCTAGAGCTTCCTCTGATACAGGTTTTTCACTTCAAATTTGACATTTTACAAACCAAATTAAGCGCCTTACAATTCAAAATGGATGTTTATCAAATGAAACTGGACGTTTTACTTGACGAATTTGATGTTTTATTACACTTAAGAAGCGGATGTTTACAATAAAATAATAATCATATGTCAAAAAATGTATTTACTGTGAAATACGAGTATATTCACATTTATAACATCCCAATATAAAAATACTGAAGAAGAATGTGCTGAGTAAAGCAAACTAAAGAAGAAATCATAGGCTGGTTAAGTGAACGCTTTACACGCGTTCAACATTCTTTCTTTAAAGAAAGAGAAAAAATTGTGTTTTTATTATTTTCATAAATATTTCAAATTGCGGTAGAAGGTTTCGAACCGAGAAACTCTGACTTAAGAGTCCACGACACTAACCACGGGACCACAACCCGATCATTGTAACCATGACAACCATTGACAACCACACTACTCAAATTTTTGAACTCCTACATATATCATTAATCTCATGACACTGTACATGTGATGTATACACTATGGTTGGACGAGGAAAGCTTTTATTTAGCGGAGACCCATTTTTTTTAAACCCAGATTTGTGAACAATCATTTGGACACACAAAAATGTTGTGAAACATATTCCTTTATTGATTTCCATTCTCATGTAAAAGTTGAAAGTAAAAAGTAGTGCAAAGTTAGTAAAAAGGAATTTGAAATAATTTTATTCATCCTGTATCCGTAATAACTTTTCAATAACTTAGCTCGTGATATACAATTATATTTTGTAATACTATAATGTAATAAATAATAATAAATAACATTCTAAAAATTCTAAAAACTCATCTTTAAAGTTATTCAAAGATTGCTTTGAAATTTTTAAGTAACGTTTCTTTTTAATACTAACACAGTTGTTTATTTATATGCAGTTTTTTTTTTATATTAAAAGAAATTAATTTTGAAAGAAGAAATAATTATTATCTCTTATCAAGATATCTTGATACTGAATTTGTATTTTCAATGCATTTTTTTTTTTTTTTTTTACTTTAAATGACATTGACAACTTCAAACCTAATATTTTAACAGACCGTCGCTTATTATTAAAAAAAAAAAACAAATCTGCAGTAGAGAAGAAAAGTTTGGCCACCCCTGTTATATGATTTTGTGGTTTTATGTGTGATGTATAATAATCACGTGTGTGTTGTTTGAAATGAGTTATTTAGATTTATCCGGGGTTGAAGGTTGTGTCTTGTCTCATGAGTTTTGATATGTAAACATATATTTATTTGCTAATTTAACTCACATATACGCCCACATGCTTTTTACAAGAATAAGCTACACGAAATATAGAATTTAGCGTCAGTAATAAAGTCATGGATATGTGTAACTATAAATGTTAAAAATAAATAACATTCATAAAGCATTGAGTAAGGGATTTTTTTAAAGACTGCTGTGGTTCGGTCGAGTTGATAGAATTACATGTATGTACCATTACAAAACGCACCAATTAAATATTTAATTTAAAAAAAGATTCAACAAAATTCAGCTATTCCTAATGAAAAGATAAACAAAGAAAGATGTATAATTGATTCAAATTTTTATTTTTTTATTTATTTAAAATTTAATTAATTTTTACAATAAACATGTTTACACCTAACAATCTATACAAAAGGAATTTTGACTTGAGTCTGAAAGCCTTTTAAGGATGAAGAGATTTCTTTTTGAATTTAAGTTTAAGTTTGTAAAACCACTATTTCTTATTATGATTAAAATTTATCTAGATTTTAAAAATGGATATATGTCACAGTGACTGCTGAATGAATGAATGAAACAAAGAGATTTGTTCTAAAGTTCGAAAGAAGTTATGATTTCATTGTTTGTTTTGTTTATTTTTTTCTTGAGTGCTTATTTTATCTATACCCGGTTACGCGTGATATGGCTCAGTGAGGTTAAATAAAAAGAAAGCACACAATTCTTATAATATAACAAATTATGTTTAATTCTTAATCCTTGCGAAGCAATGTAAATATTGCAAATCTTAAACCAATAATACAGTCAAACACATTGACAATGAAAAGTGACAGAAAATGTCAAGAAGGAGGATGTCCGTCATAAGCAAGTCACAGGTTAAAAAAATGTGGACATAAAAACAGACACGTATTGGAATGCAATAAAAATTTAAAGCAATCACTTAATTATTTTAAGAGATTCGAGGTTTTGAATAAGCTCAAATTTACTTTTTTATTTATAAAGATTTATATGTTCGATTCATTAGACTGCTCACTTTCAGTAAAAAATTCTTCTAAATGCATATATGCTAAAGAAATAAATAAAATCAAATAATAAATTAGTTTTTAATCAAAGTATATTTTACATATCTCCTATCCTACGCAGTTAAATAGAAGATATAAAAATACAATGAAGATTATGTTGAACAGCATAAGAAAATCCACAAATAAATCTTAGAATTAGCATATTTAATTTAATTTAAATGAATTCAAAGGCCAAATGTCGCATTCCGTATGAATCTTGAATCTGTGATTTACCAGCGGAGATCTCAAGCAAAAAATACTTTTTTTAGATCATTCTTGGAACATCTTTACCTAGAAATCTTGAATTAGCATACTGGTTTTCTTGCTATTGAATCATAAGTTTAGTCATGGTCTTACCTAAAATCAAAACTAAGTTGCTATTTTAGTATAAAAAATTCAGTACAAAAGTTAAACTTTGATATTAGTAATGTTAGTAAATAACCACTCACCGACTACTTCTGTCTACCGGTTTCGAGACGTACCCGTCTCTTCGTCAGGACATACACTACAATTTAACAATCATGCGAACAACACTACACCACACCCACTTAGTACTATTCACATACACTATCACTACACATGCAAAACATGCAGAGCGAGTTGTTAGTCCCACCATGCTTTTGGGAAACTAAATAATAAAGTAAAAAATGTAATATAAATATACGCAGGTTGGAAACTATATTAGGATTCAAAGAGAAGGGGGTAGGTTCTGGGAAGTGGGAGGAGTTGAGTTAGGAGCTGATCGGTTCAATGTTACGTCGAATAAAGGGCTGTATGGAAAATTTATTTGGTTATTTATCAATTGGATGTTATTTTTAATGGATTTTCTAATGTGAAACATTTCCATATTATTTAATTTTAACCCTTTATCATTTGTGTGTAGTATTTTTACCCCTGTTTCTTTATTAAATTCGTGATTGGACTCTATCAAATCTTCTTCTAACCCTTATCCGTACCCAGTGGTGCATAAAGCATTGCATCACATAAAAACAGTGTAATCATCATCGTTTACACATGAAATAAAGGTGATCAGTCCTGCGCTTCAGGTAATATGAATGAAATAAATATTAGAGTAAAAATCACATATTTATTTATTTATTTATTCACAAAAACGCCCAGAGGGCTTTTGCAAGTAAAAATTTAAGTAACAATAAAAATACATATTTGGGAATTATACCCGGGTTCTCTAGTACGGTTGTCGAGCGTGCTGACCATTACACCATGGAGGCGGACAAAATTCAGTTAGGCCTATATAGATGTAAAATTAAAAACAATAATTTTTGTGTTGTTATCTCAATTTTGATGGCGTTCGGAATAAAACATTGTTAAATTATAATATTTTATTTAAATATATGTACTCATTATACAATGTTTATATTCAAATATCTATTTGGCTCAGCGGCATCAGTTAACATGGCGAAATATATTTTTTTTTTATTTATAAAATACAATTTCATACTATTTCTGTGAGCCTGAGCGGCTCATTATTAGAAATATATATTAAATTGTAGTAGAGTGGGCTCGAACCGAGAAACTCTAACTCAAGAGTCCGCGACACTAACCACGTTACCACAAAAAGACGCTTATTTTCATCTAATGATGTAGTTTCTTTATTTTTAAAGTGCCTATGTAATACATCATTTAATAATTTTCTCTTCCGCTTCATTATCAGAAGTTATCCAAATTCAGGACAAATTTGATGTATTCTTGCTGTTCGTGTATGGATGACATTTTTGTGAGCACCATCGTCACACCAAGCAGTGAAACAATGGCTGTTTGGTTAACCCACGTTTTTATTCATCGAGAGAACAATCCCGGTCGATTATATGTTGTGAACAAATGAGGTTTTTCCTGTCTGTGATTAATTCCAACTGAAGAAAAAAGTGAAAACTATTTACATAATATATCCATTTTAGTTTTTTTTGTTAATAATATTTATTAGTTGCCTAAGATTAAGAAATTCTCCTTGCCTATTATGTACAAGGATTTATAGCATATTCATAGTTCAGTATTTATCTTTAAAATGACACTACTCATATTCTTGGAAGTTCTATATAAATGATCCAATTTCGACACATTGTGCTTGAATCATTAGAATTTTCACTAGAGACATTTATTGGTGAGATGAAGAAGCTCACTTAAACCAGCCTATGACGGTCGTAAGCTCCGTAAATGTCCAGACTTACATATTTTTCTTCATGTGTGTTGAGATCTCAAAAAAATAACTCCTGTAATTGGATATAATCCAGATTTGTGAATAAGTTTTTGGACACACTTAAAATGTTGTGAGGAAAATTTGTATCCATGAGCATTATGTCTCCCTCTATTTCTCTAAATGCCCAGACTTCGATAATCTTCTTCATCTATGTTGAGATGTCAAAAAAAAAAAAAAATTTTTCTTACCTGGAATAGATTTCCCCAGTTCAAGATATTCCAGGACTGATGGGCTGAGGAACGAAGGAGGCGCTTGCTCTACAGCAGAGAAGTCATCTCCCTCCCCCGCTCCCTTCGCTTCTTCGTCTTTGTCGTGCCTGACTCCTTCCCGCGCCCCATAGTCCAGCCTCTGCGGAGGGTCTCTGGGGGGGAGGGGGGCGGCGGGGGCGCGGGGACGTTTCCTGCTTACCCCCTCTTCAGCACCATCTGAAAAGAGTCAACAAATAAAAGAGACAATAAATAAAAGAGTCAATAAATAAAAGAGTCAAAAATAAAAGAGTCAATAAATAAAAGAGTCAATATGAAAATAAGAATAAAAAAAGGGTTATTGGGTATTTTCAGTAATGAAAAACGTCGATATAGTGTAATAGTTACTGCATTTGGTTACCGTGCTAGATATTGCAAGGGGCTGAAAATAAATATAAGGGCATTTGCGCAAAATCATGAGCAAGATGGTTCCAAAGACAGGCGCCGTAGTAGACGCTCGACTGTTGTGTAGAAACTGGCGTCGCGGGTTCGATTCCCGCCAAGTGTAAAATAAATTCAAGAAATATTTATTTTTAATTGGTTTGGGTGTTTTAGATGTGTTTTTTTACATTTACCATGCCTAACCTACCTGCAGAGCTAAGCCTCTAGAAGAAGTAGAGACTTCGCAGATTCTTCCTTTAAAAATAAAAATAAATTAAGTATAAATATAACATCCAAAATTTAAGTAGTGTTGTTGTCAACCATAGGTAGAATGATAAATGTTACACATGTAAAAAGTAATCATGTAAAGCAGTCTATGACAGGTCGTAAGCCCTGTCAGAAATAAATCAATAAAAGAAATATGCAGATTCCCAAACTTATATTTATCTAGGTCGAGATATTAATATAAATTTGAGTATTTTTTACTCCATTATTCATTTAAAATTATTTTATAGTATACGAGTGTGTAGCGTAGAACTGATTACCTGGCCTTCATTTGAATAACCATTAAATTATTATTTATCAATTTGATACAGTGCCCTAAGCATCATGCGGATAAGATCAAAATCAGTATGATTAAATTATTTCAAATCTCAAGGTTATTGAGAATTTTACCATATGAAACACTTTTCAGCTTACATACTAACCGCACCTTGAAAAAATCCTATTTTACATTGTACGATTTGTAAAAAGGCAATGATCTAAATTTTGTTTATTTGCTTTTTAGCAGACATTGATCAAACAATGCCTTATAACTAGAGGTCAAAAATATTTGTCATTGTATGCAATACATGTATTCTACATATAATAATTAAAATTAAATTTCTTCGTGTTCACACAGTTCAGTTACTATGTATGTATCTACCATAGAAATGGATGAAATTTCTTAAATTAAAGAAATTTTTTGCTGCATTTTCCAACCCGATATAGAAACTTTGTGTTACTTGTCTGATGCCCACTTGCAAAGCAAAGGTTCAGAAACTAACATTTTACTAGATAGTTGTATCCAGCTACGCGTTCCATGGTTCAGTCTAGGTAAAAGGAAATGATGTTTTGAATATTGAAAGTATTAACTTTGTGGATCATATTGATATATTATTTCGAGAAATAAAAATACTTTGTGTTCTGATCCACTCACATATTTATTAACCAACTAGTTTCGGCAACAACCTGTTGCCCTCTTCAGGGTTTCATTTACTACTAAATGAAACCCTGAAGAGGGCAACAGGTTGTTGCCGAAACTAGTTGGTTAATAAATATGTGAGTGGATCAGAACACAAAGTATTTTTATTTCTCGAAATAATATAAAAGGAAATGAATCAAAACGGAAAGCACATTTTCTTAATATATTTAATTTCACAATGCTTGTCCATATACATTATTTTAGTACATTTCAAGAAGCGCGCTGTCTTCCATGAGCAATGTTTAAAAGTAGAGCGTATAGCTGGTACATTTAAAAACACCAAATAAAAAATTAGTATTTCACGAAATTGCATCAATAATAAATCACTACACGTTGAATAACGATGGTACATTATTAGTAATATACACGCTGAATATTCAGTTTTCTTTTTGTCAAAATTTGTTGCAAAATATTTTAATTTAAATTATCTCTAATGATCGCATATGATTTATTTTCATATAAGCACTGTTTTTTGTTGAGTCACTTGTGAAAATATCAAGAAGTATCCATTATTCTACAGATATTTAGATTCTATACTATGTAAAGCGTCATTGGTTGCGAAACATTGAATTTCACATTCATTTAATAAAATTATCGCCGCATTCACTTCTTATAACGGTCCCATTAATGATCTCTATTGATATGCTCGACATAGTTGTTTTTAGAAGGTCTTGAGTCTAGCGAGTCTCTTTATTAAACCTTTCCCGTATCGAACATTCAAAAATGATACGTGATCCAAAGCGGGGAACCAAAAGACCCCGGTTCATATTTGTATGGAAATCGTAGTACGCAGATCGTAACTCGCCGCCAGCTGAGTCACAGATTCCACATCCTTTCCAGCGCGTAGCCGATCGCCGACTAAGCGAGAGCGAGTCGATCGAAATCGGAGTTGTCTAATCGTCTAACTCTCTCCTTGTGGTTATACCACATTCATTATACAATTACCGGCACAATAGAAGACGTGGACACGGAGTACGCAGTGTGTGCTCGAATTATTAAGTCCAAAATGGGCATGTTCAGAAATATGCGCACACATATATAGCCTCACATGGTGAAGACGAAATACCCGACCGCGTGTTGGGAGTTATTATTATTGGTGAAAGAAATAACGTGTTGGTAGACAGACAAAAAAATAAGGTCCTGATACATAAGTACGTAGAAGTCGCGGTACCGACTGATTTTGTTTATCATCAAAAAAACATTTAACGATTTAAAATTATTAAATAAAAAACTTATTAAAAAAAAAATAAACATCGCACTGTACGGCCAACCCCATGGTAGACGACTCTCAAGCAGACCATCAAAGAAATGGATCGATAGCTGGGAATCGACACGCAGGAGGCTAATCCCTCTTAAAAATAGGCCACAAGGCCTACACAAAGAAAAAG